>NC_053426.1:2866706-3089552 GCF_007990345.1 Gossypium hirsutum | reverse complement strand
ATCAACCACTTTTGAGGTGAACCGACACACCTCGTCAAAAAGAGTGGCGATCCCGTCTTCATTTCGTTTTTTAAAACCCAGTCGACCTTTTTCACAAAAAAATGGTTGTCAACAGCTTGGCGATCCACTGGGAGTTTAAATAGAGAGTCAAGCACGAGTTTGATTGCTTTTTGTCTTTGTGTCAAATTGAAAACTTGCTTTTTACCTTTTATTTTGGCTTTATTATGTTGTTGATAATTTTACGTGCTTGTTTAAGTTTAGTGTATATCTCTGCACATTCCATTGCATGACCGTGGTCACACCTTTTAGATGGGAGTGAGAAACTACGCCTTCGTGAGGTTTTCCCTCCGCATGGGATGTGAATCGCTTCCGGGATACATCCGTACCTATGTCTTCGTGAGATTTTCATCTCCGCATGGCATAGGGAAATGTTCCCACTGAACTGAACTCGTCCATATGAGCATATTGTAGGATCGAGGAATCTGCTGGTTCAGGTACCCTTACTTTAGAACCAAACCACACATAGCGAGCCATAAGAACCCACCGAGATAGAGCTATTCCAGACCCTAGTGCTTACCGAATAGATGCTTTATTTATTATGTTTACTTTAAATCCTAGCTCTAATTTGCTTTGTTTGTGATTGCATGGCATTTCATTTCAAAAGAGGTGTCGATTCACGTTCAGTATGGATAGAAAGCTTATCATGGAAAAGAGGTTTCTTGATAAAGTAGAAGACAATGCAGCTGTACGATTATGGGCTGAGACGATGTGGAGAGAGAAAGGCGATAGTCTGCAGAAGGGTACGTATCAGAGTTATGGGACTTCACCGTATCAGCGTAATCCAAAATGATCTTCGAGAAATGAAGGAAATATGGATCAATGGGACGACGGGACCAAGCAGATGTTTTACTGTGATTACGGGGACTTGCCTTACCTACTTGGTGTCAAAGTGGACAAGCATTTATTCCGAGCCCTAGCCCAGTTTGGAATCCTGCTTACAGTTGTCTCACTTTGAAAAGTGGACTTGGTGCCCACCTGGAAGAATATACGACCTGCTTCGGTGTCCAAAGATTCAAATTGCAAAGCCTATCTAGAGCTGCTAGTGTCCTGACATTATTAAAAAAATTGATGAGCATTACAGGGATGAGCGAACAGTGGGTCGCTGCCCGATCCAACAGAAAGGAGACAGTAAATGCGTTCCTTGGAAAAGCTTGCGAGATTTAGTATTAGCACACCCTGATGTGAAGAAAAGAGTGGATGTCTTCGCTCTAGGTATCTATGGATTGGTAATTTTCCCTAGAGCTTTAGGGCACGTAGATGAGGCCGTCTCTGATTTGTTCGATCGGCTTAGTAAAGGAGTCACGCCCATCCCGGCAATCTTAGCAGAAACCTTCAGATCTCTAAGCGCATGTCGAAGAGCAGGGGAGGGAAGGTTCATCGGATGCGCGCAGCTACTATTGGTGTGGTTCCATAGTCACTTTTGGAAGGTGGAAAATGTCTCCTATCGAGTCTTCTCAGAAGACTATTCTCCGTTGAAGGAACAAGTTGCTACACTAAGACGAGACGACATCACGGAAGAAAAGTGGATGACGATTCTCCAAAATCTTCAGGAGGATGACGTTGAATGGAAAGCTCCTTGGATGGTACCCGACGAGATCCTGTATCGATGTGGGGATTTCGACTGGGTCCCTTTACTCAAATTTGGGGAGCTGTCGGTTATGCCCCTTTACTTGTATTAAGACAATATAGATCGAGACAGTTCATACCAGCAACACAAGGGTTGGCTCAATGTGAGTTTTCTTATAAGGATGAAAACTACAAGAGAAAAACTCGAGAAATATCTAACGCTTGGAAACAGGTTCACCGAATGAAAAGATTTACCGTAGGAGCGATGGCAACTTCAGAATATTATGGGTGGTGGAGTAAAAGAGTCAATGACAACATCCCTAAGCCGAGGGAAGATTGCGTTCAGTCTATAGAGGAGCATCTACAAGTAGTTCCGTCAGAATTAGAGATCATCAACGAGACTTGAGAAAGAATTCTGAGTTGGGAAAGAGGATAGAAATTAGAAGAAGAAAGAGTGCATTGGGATTAGACATCGATATCCACAAGCTAGAAGCGAGAAATAAGGAAGGGAAAGAACAAAGCTGAAGAGGATTGGATAGTCTAAAAACAGATTACAAGAAGCTGCGATTGTCGATGAGAACTGTCGGTCTGGGTAAAACGTCAGAGCAGTGGCGACAAGAGATCAATGAGGAAAAGAATAGGGCCGATCAGTGGGAAAAGAAATTTCAAGATGCTCGAGCTCGAGAAAACGCTTTGGAAAGGAGTTTGTTAGAGTGCCGAAATGAGAAGGCAGGATTAAAGGCCAAGGTGGCAGAGCTAGAAAAGTCACTTCACTCGTACCGTAGTCGCAACTCCATGATCGAATTAAGAGCAAGCTTAAATAAGATCGAAGAACTGAAAGAAAAGGTAGAGGAGCTTGAGGACGCATTACACAATTCTGAGCTACGAATGGAGCTTCTTGAGAGGAGTAATGATCAATGGCAAGAGCAATTCCATCATTCTCAAAGGCAGATTAGAGATAGAGATTACGTTATGGGCGAAGCTGTGACTCAAGTGCGGGAAGTGGCTGATCATCTGCAACATTAGCAGTTCAGGCTGATGTATTGAGTTTAAAATATGAGTCAGAATCAAGCCGAGGTCGAGATTTAGCTTGGCTTCTTAGGAAGGTTAAGGCCTTGGGTATAAAGGCGAAGCCGTATATGTAATTTATTTTATGTAAAGAAATTTGCTTTCTAGTTGAGTTTTCTAATGAAATTGAATTCGAATCAATGCCTCTTTTTTTTTGCATTCATCTCATACATTTGCATTACATCTCATAAAATGACCCTAATAAAATTAAATTATGACAGTTACCCTGGAAACCAACAAAAATCTAATCAAATATCACTACGGTACTCGTCGCCAAACAAAAGCAATGGATCAAAGGTTGGAAAGATTGGAACAGTTGCAACGAGAGATGCAAGATCAGATGCATGAACGACTGGAAAAAATCCAGCAGGACATGTTAGAATCCCAGAACACTGTGATGAACCAATTAAAGCAGTTATTGGCTGGAGGAAATAACAAAGGAAAAGACCCCGTAGTCGATGCTGGGGAAGATCACGATGACCCTGTTTATCCTCCAGGTTTCACCCCAACTAACATCCAAGCACAACCAGAGGTGTACCCACAGAGGGTACCGGTTACCATTAGACCTCAATATCTGGCTGGTGCCTCGGTACCATTACATTTTCAAATGGGCTCGGGTTCTAATCCCGGGGATAATCCCACTAATCCTGTGGTCCCGGACCTCGATGATGTGGCAGAAACAGAAAAAACAAGAATGAACCTGCCAAAACAACTAGAGGACCGATGTAGATGGTTAGAGGAAAAATTTAGAGTCATGGAGAACATCGACTATCATCGCGGGGTTGACGCCAAGGATCTGAGTTTGGTCCCTGATTTAGTACTCCCACCTAAGTTCAAAATGTCGGAATTCGAAAAATATAATGGGACTAGTTGTCCTGAAGCTCATATAACTATGTTCTGTCGAAGAATGACAGGATACGTCAACAACGATCAGCTGTTAATCCACTGCTTCCAGGACAGTTTGATCGGATCTGCAGCCAAATGGTACAACCAACTGAGTCGTGCTAAAGTTAGTTCATGGAGAGACTTGGCGCAAGCTTTTATGAAGCAATACAGTCATGTAACGGATATAACACCCGATCGAATTACGTTACAAAACATGGAGAAAAAGCCTAGCGAGAATTTCAGGCAGTACGCCCAACGATGGAGAGAAGTGGCAACACAAGTCCAGCCACCCCTTTTGGAAAAAGAGGTCACCATGTTGTTTATCAACACTTTGAAAGCCCCGTTCATCAACCACATGTTGGGGAGTGCTACCAAGAGCTTCTCGGATATGGTAATGTCCGGTGAAATGATTGAGAACGCGGTAAGGAGCGGTAAGATTGACACGGGGGAAAACTTCAAAAGACCAGCCCCAAGGAAAAAAGAGGGCGAAGTAAACAACGTAAGCACATATAGCAAGAGCCATTCAAAACCGATTACTGTTGGCCTCCAAAAATGATAACCACTAGTCACCAAGCCCCCTCAAGGCAAGAACCCAACACAAGGACTAACGCAGAGAGACTTCAATTCACGCCCATTCCAATAACATACGGGGAACTGTATCAGAAGTTATTTGATGCACACATAGTATCTCCATTTTATCTCGAGCCCATGCAACCTCCATATCCCAAATGGTATGACACGAATGCCCAATGTGAATACCATGCAGGGATACCAGGACACTCAATTGAGAACTGCACTGGGTTTAAAAAGGCGGTGGAAAGGTTCATTAAGATGGGGATTGTAAAGTTTGACAACCCATTAGGACCCAACGTAGCAGCGAATCCGTTACCCAACCATGCTGATAAAGGGGTAAACGCAATAATCGAAGGTGAGAAAAAGAGAATCAAAACCGACATTGCAGAGATAAAAACCCCATTGAGCTGGGTTTGGAGACAAATGATAGAAGGAGGTCTCATCAAACAAGATTCAAAAGAAAGGCCCGAAGGAACGAAGACGTACTGCGAGTTTCATGCTGAAGAAGACCATGACATTCAAAACTGCACTGAATTCAAGGCCATGGTGCAAAATCTGATGAACAACAAAGAGCTAGAATTTTATGAAGAGATCAAAGGACTTGAAAATGGAGAAGTTTATGCCTCGGAGGAGGGGCCTACGGGAAAGGCCCAAATCACCCAGTGGTGATTATTTCAAGGCCAACGAGTACAGGATCTGGAATACAACTGGCGCCAAGGGTCATAATCCAAAAACCTGTAGCCTTTCCTTACAAGGATAGCAAAAAGGTTCCTTGGAATTATGACTGCAATGTGATGATCACGGGAGAGGAGAACCCGATAAATGCTTCAGAAGAGGCTAATGACGCAGGTTTCTATACGCGTAGTGGAAAACGTTACGACCTGGGAAATACAAAAAGGGAACTTATAAAAGGAAAAGCCTTGGCGGTTGAACAAGATAAAACGAAGACGACCGGAATTGAACCGCAAATTAACACACCGGTGACTGAAAATGAGGCTAGAGAATTCCTAAAATTCTTGAAGCATAGCGAGTATAGCGTGGTGGAACAATTGCATAAGCAACCCGCTCGCATCTCAGTGCTCGAGTTACTTCTAAGTTCAGAGATACATCGTAATGCGTTGGTAAAAGTGCTAAATGAGACTTATGTCGCTAAAGATATCTCAGTGAACAAATTGGATCGCCTGGTTAACAATATAAATGCTGATAACTTCATCTTCTTCAACAATGATGAGATCCCGCCAGGTGGTATGGGATCTACCAAGGCCTTGCACATCACTGCCCGTTGCAAGGGGTGTATACTACCGGCGGTACTCGTGGATAATGGATCGGCCCTGAATGTTTTACCCCTGTCCACATTAAACAGGCTACCTGTGGATAGTTCTCACATGAAATCATGCCAAAATATAGTGAGAGCATTTGATGGCACTGAGAGAAAGGTGATGGGGAGAATCGAGATACCTCTATTGATTGGTCCAAATACATACGAGGTGGACTTTTTGGTAATGGATATTAAACCATCTTACAATTGCCTATTGGGGAGGCCTTGGATCCATTCTGCAGGAGCTGTACCATCGTCACTTCACCAAAAGTTAAAATTGGTGATAGAGGGCCGATTGGTGACTATAGGTGCAGAAGAAGACATCATTGCATCAGTCACCGATGATATGCCATACATAGAGGCTGATAGTGAAGCGATAGAATGTTCATTTCAATCATTGGAATTCGTAAATGCCACATTTGTCATCGAGATGAGCAAAATCCCAAAGCCTAAGATATCCAAAGCTACGTCAATGAGCTTACAACTAACGATGGGGAAGGGAGCATTGCCTGGAAGAGGATTGGGAAAATACCTCCAGGGAAGGGTCGGAGTACCGATCCTAGTTAACAAACAGGACCGTTATGGTTTGGGATATAAGCCTAATGCGAGGGAAAGGAGGAAGGAGATGGAGAAAAAGCAAGAAAGGAGAAGAGCACATTTGGGCGGGATAGAAGCCAAGTGGGGACCGATAACCTTTCCTCATATATCTAAGACTTTTGTTTCAGGGGGAATTGTCCACCCTGAAGAGAAGGATGAGGTTACAGAAGGAAGGATTGAGAGGTTGGACATCAATGCCATATCCGCGGAAGAAAGGGTGGAAAGGAATTTATCGGGCATTCGTCCTTACGAACCTGGAAGTGTTTTGAATAACTGGACTGCAGAAGAGATCCCTGTAACATTTAGAACTAATTCAGAGTAATATTCAGAACACTTGTTGCCCTAAGCCTGGGGGTGATAAGAATCTTTTGTAAAAGGCACATGTCCAAAATCTAATTTCAGTGAAAACTTATCATTCAGTTTCATCTTGAGCAAATATTCTTTCATTATTTTCATCCCCTTTATAATCATACTATGCATACAAGTATTTTTAGATCCTTTTATTTGGGCCTCCATTTGTTCCAATAACAGGTCTTCAGATATCAACGAGATGAGCGACTCTGTTACTAATTCAGAGTCTCTATTTGAGCAAGACATGAGTATAGATGATCCTCAAGATTTTGAAGGTGACCAAGACAGCGTTTTATCTCCGGATTTGTTAAGAATGATGGAAGAAGAAGAAAAACAAATTCTACCCTATAAGGAATCAGTAGAAGTTGTGATCTTAGAAGAGGGCAGAGAGGTAAAAGTTGGCGCTTGCATTGCCAAGGAAACAAGGCGAGACCTTGTTGAGTTGCTTCAAGAGTTTAAAGATGTCTTCGCATGGTCCTACCAAGATATGCCAGGTTTAAGTACTGATATCGTGGTACACCGATTGCCTATAAAGGAAGAATGCAAACCAGTCCAACAAAACCTTCGAAGGATGAGGCCTGATGTCTTGCTAAAATAAAGGAAGAAGTCAAGAAGCAATTTGATGCTGGTTTCTTACAGGTGGTCAAGTACTCAGAATGGGTAGCCAATATAGTCCTTGTTCCTAAGAAAGATGGGAAGGTGCGAATGTGTGTGGACTACAGAGACTTGAACAAAGCCAGCCCAAAAGATAATTTCCCACTGCCTCATATCGATACCTTGGTAGACAACACGGCCGGATACTCACTGTTCTCCTTCATGGATGGTTTCTCCGGGTACAACTAAATTAAGATGCTTTCTGAAGACAGGGAGAAGACCATATTCATAACGATATGTGGGACGTTTTGTCATAAAGTGATGCCTTTTGGATTGAAAAATGCGGGAGCAACGTATCAGAGAGCCATGGTAGCATTATTCCATGATATGATGCATAAAGAGATAGAAGTTTATGTTGATGACATGATCGCAAAATCCAGAACAGAAAGGGAACACGTGCAAGTTCTGAGAAAACTGTTTCTGAGGTTAAGGAAGTTCCAGCTAAAACTTAACTCAGCCAAGTGTACTTTCGGGGCTTGATCAGGAAAACTGCTAGGATTCTTAGTCAGCGAAAAGGGAATTGAAATTGACCCAGACAAATTTAAGGCCATACAAGAGTTACCTCCGCCAAGTACTCAAAAAGAAGTTCGGGGTTTCCTAGGAAGACTAAATTACATCGCTCGATTCATTTCACAATTAACTGAGAAATGTGACCCATATTCCGTCTTCTTAGGAAACACAATCCAGGTGTATGGGATGAGGAGTGCCAGAAAACTTTCGAAAGAGTTAAACATTACTTGTCCAACGCCCCAGTACTGATGCCACCTTGCCCTGACAAACCACTGATACTATACTTGGCAGTATTTGAGAATTCCATGGGGTGCGTGCTCGGCCAACATGATGAGTCAGGACGAAAAGAAAGAGCGATCTATTATCTCAGTAAGAAGTTCATTGAATGCGAAACGAGATATTCGCCAATTGAAAAATTATGTTGCGCATTGGTTTGGACTACTCGGAGATTGAGACAATACATGTTGTACCATACGACTTGGTTAATCTCAAAGTTAGACCCTCTGAAATACATGATGGAGTCAACTGCTCTAAACGGAAGGATGGCCCGATGGCAAATTCTACTATCTGAATTTGACATAACCTATGTGAATCAAAAGGCTGTAAAAGGGAGCGCGATAGCAGATTTTCTAGCAAGTAGAGCCCTGGACGATTATGAGCCTTTGAACTTTGACTTCCCAAATGAGGATCTGATGTATGTGGCAACTACTGAAGTGAGCACACAAGAAGGCAATACTTGGAAATTAAATTTTGACGGAGCCTCAAATGCCATGGGCAACGGGATTGGGGCAGTCTTGGTATCTCCAAACGGTGATCATTATCCTTTCACCAGTAAACTAGATTTTGATTGCACAAATAACATGGCGGAATATGAAGCATGTATCATGGGAATCCGCGCGGCTATGGAACGCAAAATCAAGGTACTTGAGGTATATGGGGATTTGGCATTGGTAATTTATCAGCTCAAAGGCGAATGGGAAACAAGAGACCCTAAGTTGATTAGTTACCGAAGGATAGTCCTAGAATTGATTGAGGAGTTTAACGACATCACTTTTTGTTATCTCCCACGAGACGAGAATCAGATGGCCGACGCTTTAGCTACATTGGCTTCCATGATCAAAGTAAATAGACCAGAGGATGTGAAGCCTATCCAAATGAGCATTTATGATGCTCCAGCCCACTGTTGTAATATTGACGAGGAAGAAGAAAAGGACGACAACCCTTGGTATCAGGACATATTGCGATACGTGAAAAATTGTGAATACCCAAACCAAGCAACTGAGAATGACAAGAGAATGTTGAGGAGGCTGGCCAGTGGTTACGTCTTAGATGGAGAAATCCTGTACAAAAGAGGAAAAGATCAGGTGCTGTTAAGATGTGTAGACGCTGTGGAGGCCAAGCAGATCTTGGAAGAAGTCCATGATGGTATTTGTGGAACACACGCTAACGGTTTCACAATGGCCAGACAGATCATGAGATTCAGATATTATTGGTCTACCATGGAAGGAGACTGCATCAAGTATGCTAAGAAGTGCCATAAATGCCAGATTTACGGAGACAAAATTCATGTGCCTCCATCACCTCTTCACGTCATGACTTCCCCATGGCCTTTCTCCATGTGGGGCATGGACGTCATTGGGCCGATATCGCCAAAGGCTTCAAACGGACATCGTTTCATTTTTGTAGTGATTGACTACTTTACTAAGTGGGTAGAGGCTACTTCTTACGCCAACGTCACAAAGACAGCTGTCAGCAAGTTTTTAAAGAAGGAAATCATATGTCGGTATGGAATGCCTGAAAGGATCATATCAGACAACGCATTAAATTTGAATAATAGCACGATAGCAGAGGTTTGTAATCAATTCAAGATCAAGCACCACAACTCATCGCCATATCGTCCGAAGATGAATGGTGCGGTGGAGGCAGCCAATAAAAATATCAAAAAGATTGTGGGGAAAATGACTGAGACCTATAGAGATTGGCACGAGAAGTTGCCATTCGCCCTCTATGCTTATCGAACGTCCGTCAGGACTTCTACCGGGGCAACACCATTCTCTTTGGTTTATGGAATGGAGGCAGTGCTACCAATTGAGGTTGAAATTCCCTCTCTCCGAGTTTTTTCAGAACTAAAGTTAGACGAAGCAGAATGGGTCCAATCCCGATATGATCAGCTGAACTTGATTGAAGAGAGGAGGTTAAGAGCTATCTGTCATGGTCAAATGTACCAGAAACGAATGATGCGAACTTACAATAAGAAAGTTCGTCCTAGAAACTTCCATGAAGGGGACTTGGTACTGAAGAAGATCCTTCCCATACAAAAGGACTTCAGAGGAAAGTGGATGCCAAACTGGGAGGGACCTTATGTAGTAAAAAAGGCCTTTTCAGGAGGGGCATTAATTTTAACTGGGATGGATGGCAAAAGCTTGCCCAATCCTGTGAATTCAGATTCAGTAAAGAGGTACTTTGCCTAAAAAAAATAAAAAAAAAACAAAAAAAGGGAGAGGCCAAGGCGAAAACCCGCAAAGGGCACCTTGAGACCAAAGGGGCTTTGAATTGAAAACCCAGGAATGGGCAATTCAAATTTTCGATCAAAGGTGAGGCATAGAGTAGTTTTGTCTTCTCCGAATTAACAAGAAGGAGAGATGCTACATCTTGGGGCATCAACGAAGTCTTTTAGGATTTCTAAACACAGAGTTTGTGCAGAGAAGCTCACGCCGCGATATCTGGGGCACCTGTTTTTTTTATCTTATTTACATCTTAGCAAAATTTGATATTTGTTCATTTAGAGCTCTGCTCTCAATAAAATTCCATCTTATTCATTGTGATAATCTTTTTCATCATATCTCAGCAAAATTTGCTATCTTGATTGATTTATTCATTTCGAGCTTTGCTCTCAGCAAAATTTTATTTTGTCAATTTTGATAATCTTTCAAGCATTTTTCTCTGAAATAACGATTAATGGATTGCAATACACATGCAGAAGGAGTTCTGCATATTACTCTGAAAGTTTCTAAATAACAACGAGGACCTGAAACAGGACTATTGTTTAGAGCGGACCAAACTTAAGGGTTAGAAGCATTGGAGGAAGAATAGTCTAAATTGCATCTATTTCTTTAGGTTTTCTGTCAAAGGTACTGGCTGAACAAGAAGGCATCAGTGATAGAACCTTGATGAACAATGAGGAATGACAACCTAAGCATTAAAATGGATCATTCTCATGATATTCTACAAATATAATACATACACATCTAGTTAGGAGCATTTGATTTATTCTGATCATGTCATCCTAAACACTAGGCATAAATAGGTCCATGAAATAGATTTTGCAGGTCATGATCCCCAGAGGACAGATCAAAGAAACAAATCCTATACCCCTGAAGTTACAGTGGGATGGATTGAGATCGCAGAAAGCAGATCTTGTCTTCATGTATTGGCGTGAAGTAGATCGAAGATAGCAGGTCCTATCTTCCTATATTAGTAGGAAGTGGATCGAAGACGCAGATCTTGTCTTCCCATATTGGTGGCGAAGTAGATCACAGAAAGCAGATCTTGTCTTCATGTATTGGCGTGAAGTAGATCGAAGATAGCAGGTCCTATCTTCCTATATTGGTAGGAAGTGGATCGAAGATGCAGATCTTGTCTTCCCATATTGGTGGCGAAGTAGATCGAAGAAAGTAAATCTTGTCTTCATGTATTGGCGTGAAGTAGATCGAAGGTAGCAGATCCTATCTTCCTATATTGGTAGGAAGTGGATCGAAGATGCAGATCTTGTCTTCCCATATTGGTGGCGAAGTAGATCACAGAAAGCAGATCTTGTCTTCATGTATTGGCGTGAAGTAGATCGAAGATAGCAGGTCCTATCTTCCTATATTGATAGGAAGTGGATCCAAGATGCAGATCTTCTCTTCCCATATTGGTGGCGAAGTAGATCGAAGAAAGCAGATCTTGTCTTCATGTATTGGCGTGAAGTAGATCGAAGATAGCAGGTCCTATCTTCCTATATTAGTAGGAAGTGGATCGAAGACGCAGATCTTGTCTTCCCATATTGGTGGCGAAGTAGATCACAGAAAGCAGATCTTGTCTTCATGTATTGGCGTGAAGTAGATCGAAGATAGCAGGTCCTATCTTCCTATATTGGTAGGAAGTAGATCGAAGATGCAGATCTTGTCTTCCCATATTGGTGGCGAAGTAGATCGAAGAAAGCAAATCTTGTCTTCATGTATTGGCGTGAAGTAGATCGAAGGTAGCAGATCCTATCTTCCTATATTGGTAGGAAGTGGATCGAAGATGCAGATCTTGTCTTCCCATATTGGTGGCGAAGTAGATCACAGAAAGCAGATCTTGTCTTCATGTATTGGCGTGAAGTAGATCGAAGATAGCAGGTCCTATCTTCCTATATTGATAGGAAGTGGATCCAAGATACAGATCTTGTCTTCCCATACTAGTGGTGAAGTAGATCGAAGAAAGCAGATCTTGTCCTTATATTTGACAGTGGAATAGATTGAGGATTGCAGATCTTGCCTTCCTGTATTTGGCAGCGAAGCAGATCGATGATGGCAGATTTTACCTCCCTGACTACAGTGGAGTACATTGAAGCCAATAACTCTATCTCCCTACATTCAACAGTGGAATAGAGTGAAGAGCACAAATCGTATCTCCCTAAGCAGTAGTGGAGCAGACGAAGAAAACAACAAATCTCATCCCCATGGAGTTGCAGCAGAATAGATTTAAGTCACGTTTCTCCGGAGCGCAGTGAAGTGGATTGAAGCAACGAGACACAGCAGAACAGAATAAGACTACTTGAAGAAGATGAGCACCAAAAAGTCAAGCCTCGGTGAGACCAGGCAAATTTGGTCTTTCTTAGTCTTTGCTCTGTTCTCGTTACACGAAAACGAGCAAAGAGGGGCAACTGTAGAAGCCCAAATTTACCGGGCCTAGTGCCAAAAATAAAACAAAATAGATAAAATGCCACAGTCCATTAAAGCAGGCCAATATGGCCTAAATCAGAAAATAAAATACCCGGGCCCATACCAGTAAGACAAACCCAAAATTCAACCCACTACCCAAATCCTAGCCCAATAGCAGAAACCCTAGCCCAAATAATAAAAAAGAACAAAATGTTTGCAGCAGAAAACCCTTGGCGCAGCATGCCTAGGGCGCGCCGCTCCAGCCTCTGCCCAACCCCTCGCACGCCTCTGCTCCGTGCCAGCCTCCACGACGCCCATACCGTCTGACACGCACACCACCAACACCGGCCATGCCCTGCAAGAGCAATAAACACGCAGTAGAGAGAAAAATAAAAAAAAACATAAACAATAGATATGAACAGTTGTATTTGGCTATAAAAGCCAAAATCGGACCCTTGTAGAGGGGCTTCGATTCTCTTTGTAAAAAACGCACATAGGTTAATCAAAATCACAATTCAGATTGAAAAAGGTTGAAAAATCTATTCGTTTTCTTTTTCTTTTTTCTCTGTTTGCAGTTTTCTTTTTTCCCTTTTTATTTTATTTTTCTTCTCTTTCGGTTCATTTCTTTTTCAAGTAGTTTTTTTACAATAAATAAAAAATAAAAGGGAAGTGAAGAAACTTACCTAGGGCCGCATGCAAGGTCCATCGCCGGAACTGCTTTGGTCGGTGAAATCGGGACCGAAAGGAGGCCGTGGGGGTTTCTCTTCTTTTGGCCTTCGAGCCCAGAGGCTTCGGCCTTCAAACGGCCTTTTAAATCGGGTAAAAGACTCGACCTTTGCATTGCTCTGATCACCGATGACGGTGAGAGGCGCGGCGGCGCCGGCGATGGCCCTATCGGCCTGGCTTGGAACATGCGAGAGAGAGAGGCGCTGAGCCCTCTGTTTTTTCTTTGAAAAATGAAGCAATTTTTTTCTTTCCTTTTTGATGTTTATATTAGACAAAACGGCGCCGTAAATGGGGGATCTGCGCATGCGTTGCCCTAAGGGGTAATTTGTGCATTTAGTCCCCCCAACTTGAGTCGAAGTGCAGTCCAACCTTTCATTATTTTTCTAATTTGGGCCGTAAACTTTGCTCCCGCTTTAATTCGGTCCTTAGACCAAGCGCCGTTGTTGTTCCCTAAACGGTGCCGTTCAGATGGCATGGGAACATTTCCCTGAGGGTCCTTTGGGCCTTGAGCGTGTTTCATTTCAGCCTCTCCCCCTTTTATTTGCGAAATTGGTCCCAAATTATTGGCCTGACTCCAATTCGATCCTCGGCTTTTTTTTTTTAACTTCAAGTTTTTATTTATTTATTTATTTTTATTTTATAGAAATATACATGTTTAAAAACCAGTCTTATTTACTATTTTACTTAATGTTAAACATATATATATATATAAAAAATTTAGATTTCGTCATATACATGTATATGCATGCTTCTTAATACGTACATATTTTTTAATCAATATATCTACATACTTACTTTTTTTATATATGCTACAATCTATATGTTTTTTTATATATACATGTATATACACATTTTTTAAATATACATACGTATATATTTTATGTTATAGATTTGTACATACACGTGTTCTATATTTTATAACTCCTACATATGTAATAACATATATTCCTCTTCTGTATATTTTATAGTCTAAAGAATAAGTATACCTATATACATTTTAAATGTACATATGCACATACTTACATTTTATTTTATATAATACTTACAGTTTTTTTCTATATATGTATATTTATGTACGTTTTCATACTCCATAATTTATATGCATTTCTTATTTTATGGCTTTAAATATACATGCAAACACATTTTATATAATTGTATTTATTGTCATCATCGATATTTGGTGTTTGTTTATTTATTCATGTACACTTGTACTTTTCTAAAATGTTAGTTCTATTTATTTATTTGTATGCTTTGTTTATGTAATCGCCTCGTCATTTCATTTTGCCTATTGCATTGTTGTTACTCGCTTTACTTTGCTCACCTTGCCGTATTCGTTATTGTTTTGTCAAGCATTGACACTAAACACCAAAAGGAAAATTTTTCTAAATAAGGCAATATTTCGCGTTTGGAAACTCGAGAAAACGTGCCCTAACGTGCTGGGTTTCGATTTCTCGTTTAACTAAATAGCCAAATATCCTCTTAAAGCTTCAAAGTATGGTTTCATTAAACTATAAGGTGATCTTGGTTTCGATGGTTTAGAGTATCGTGTCCTAACGTGCTGGATGTGATATTCCTTCGGAACAAGAGAACCTTATGTTTCAATTCACGATATCAGATTTTCTTTTAAGGATCGTTTCTTTTTTTAAAACTCTTCAAATTTTCAATTTTCGACACTAAGACACTAATTAATCAACTAGGTACCAATTTTGGACGTATCGAGGGTGCTAATCCTTCCTCGTGCGTAACCGGCTCCCGAACTCATTTTTCTGAATTTCGTAGACCAAAATCGTTGTTTTAATAAAATTAAATCATTTATTAAAAACAACCACTTTTTGAGGTGACCCGATCACACCTCGTCAAAAAAGGATTGGTGGCGACTCCCGTCTTCATTCTTTTTTTAAAAACCCAAGTCGGCCCCTTTTTCATCAAAAAAATGGTGTCAACAATGAGATTATTCAAAAAAAAATCTTAACACATCTTATATTTTATGTGATTTATTATAATCGTTTATTTTTAGCTTTAATTCATTTATTCAAAAATTAAACTATTACACATTAATAAAAATATGATATTATTTTTATAAAAAAAATAATGTTTGATTTTCCGAAGCCAAGCAAGAACATATTCTAATATCAAGTGCATAACTAAGGGGGTTGGAAGGGGTACCAGCACCCTAAAATGGAAAAAAAAAATTTATTTTCAAAATTTTAAATTAATAAAGGTAAAATTACACTGTAGTCTCCTTAAAAATGATAAAATTTTGATTTAATCCTTTAAAAACTATAAAGATATAGACTATTAAAATAGTGAAATGACAGTTTTAATATTGTAAAAATTACAATTTAATTCCAACCCTAAACAAATTTCTTGGTTTCACCCATCTAATATCATTAACTTCTGTCTCTTATATATCTATTTAATTTATGAGAAAAGGTTTAAATGTTATTGAATCCATAACCTTGAAAAATTATGTCCAGTACATGACGATCTAAATAATAATCCATTAAGGAAATATAATATTAATTAAGCAAATTTCCATGGCACCCTTTTTTGTAATTTAATCCATGAGGTGATTAGATTCAATTTAAGGAATTTGATATTGTAAGGTAGAAAATTGTTGGGCATTAGATTCCAAAATTTTTTAAATTGTTGGTGAAAGTCGAATTTATTCTTGTTTATGGTGTGGTTAATTTTATTTGCACTAAATCTACACTTAAATATAATTAATTTCGCCCCATATAATTATATTTCGTACAACTTTTATTATTATAAAACAAAAACAAAAAAGTTAGTGTAAATCACATATTTGTCTATTTTAATTAGACTCATACTAGATTCTCTAACTTTAACCCTTCAATTGTACGATCACAATTTTAATTACATTGATTTTAAGGTCAAATTGAAATTATTAGAACAAAAATTAACTAATTATAAATCAAAAGGAAAATTTTATACGAGGTCCTTGTATCTGCTTAATTTGATCTTTCTCTAATCCCTTTATTTATGGAAATTTGTATTTTCAACATTTGTCGTTGGTTTGGTTAAAAGATTTGATGTTGCTTTCTTTTTTCCTTTTTTAAATGCTACAATGTGGCATACACTTTGGAATTTTCTGTACAATTAGGTAAATATTATATTGATTTCTTTTTTTTTTAATGTGCAAAGAAGATTAAATTATTTAAAAAATAAACAATCAAACTTAATTAATGGTGAATTTGGATGGGCAGTAGAGTGTGATGCATCTTACACTATAGTATTTAATCTCACTGTCACTGCTGTTTTTGCACTAATTACAAGTAAACACACCACACCCATATAAACCCACCCTAAGAATTCAATTCCAAAATAGAGATGATTCCTTTCCTCGCGCAACCCTCTCATGGTTGTTTGATTGTTTTGGCATTTTGATCCACAAAATACCAGTGAAGCAACGAATATCTTCATGTTTTTATGACTTACGTTGTTAATGTATTTATAATTGTATTCGCAGCCTAAGCCGTTTCCTTATGCAGTTGAAGGGTGTTGAACCCATCATTTCTTGTAAAAATTTGCAACTTTCGTTTTTCATGTTCCAATATTCCTTTCCTCATGAAACTTCAACAAAGTTTGTAGCAGATATTTAGAAGCTGAAGCAACTACATATAATGAATATATATATATATAGTCTTCATTTTATTCACTAATTTAAGCTTAAAGCAAAATCTAACATGAGAAAATTATTGTATTATATAATATTATTTATTTTTTAAACAATTTAATTAAAGTTAAATTGGAGAAATTATTTTCTACACCTTTCCCACCACATTATCTATGATCCATTTCCAAGTATTTAATGATATTTTAACAATTTTCCTATGTCATTGATACATAATTTTGATAATTTTTTTTATCCTGAATCCCGAACCCTAAAACCGAACTCCGAACTTTAAACCCTAAATCCTGAACTCTCCGAACCCAAACTTGATCAGGGTTTGAAGTTCGAGGTTTGGGTTTAGGGTTCAAGTTTGGGGTTTAGTGAATTAAAATAATAAGACAAAGCCCGAACAACAAACGTAAATAGTATAACTCGAACCCAAACCACACTTAGAGCAATGAACGCCCTAACCATCATGCCATCACACATGAGATTGTCTTGTTATTTCCTTTGGCTTCAATAAAACTAAGAGGGTAAAATATCTATCAAAATATTTATAGGGCTCATTTGACTTTTTATTTAATTATATTTGAGCTCATTTTGAAAATGATTTAATTGGTCAAAATCGGAATTATTTATGTTTCTGAAATCAAGCATATCTGGCTCTTTGTTGTTTTCTTCATATTTTTTTAATTGTTGTTTTTTTTCTCAAATTAAAATACTTAAAATAAGTCGAGGACAAAGAAGATAATATAGTTAATTAACTAATTAATACGATTTAGATTATTAATTAATTAGTTTGACTTTGGGGGAGATAATAGTTTATATACTTTGTATAAAAAATGTGCATGGGGCGGCCAAATACATGGATCATGATTCAAATGTGGACATCATAATCCATGCATGCATGTAACAATCACAAAATTTGCTTTTCTTATCCTTAATGTTTATTTATATTTAATTTTCGACCCCGTTGTATTGGTAAAGGTTGAGCTTATATGCATGTTTAGGTTCGAGTTTTATCATGCGTAAATTATCACACGTGGGAGTTTCAATCTAAATTTTATTTTGATTTAAGTCTTACCATATGTGGGTTAGGTCTAGTTAGGAGTGTAAATGAGATACTAGTGCTCATAAGCTACTAGAGTTTGACTCGAAAAAAATTCGAATTCAACTCATGAGCCTTATCGAACTTTTCACATGTTTATATTATTAAATTACATTATTACCTTTAATATATCTTAAGACAAATAGCTCGATTATATCTTGAGGCAAACTCGAGTTTAAAAATAGGTGTTTGATCGATTTCAAATTAAATTTCAGATTGAAACTAGATAGCGTTCCAACTTCACCCGACTTGATTACCCCTAATCATAATTATACAAATGTAAAATTGTGTTTGTATATTGTAGTAATTGATTTAAGCATTAATTATTATATTATTTCTGTAAAAGACAAGCATGTCAAGTTAATGTAAGAATTAGTGGAATGATTATGCTTAATCCACCGCCGACTGGATATTTAATTTTGTGTTAAGAAAGGTGCGTTACATGCATATAACATATGTGTTGAATTTTTTTCTTCTTCTCATTTTAATATGCTCAACATTATTTTAATTTAAAGTAAAAATAAATAAAATTTAGTACAAATATAATATAATATATCATATTAATGAGATTTAAATAAAATTATAATAAAACCCGATGTGATAGCCTAATATTCATCGCTTCAGATGTGACTTGAGTTCGAATTGCATTAATCAAGTTGGTTGTTGGCAGGGGCGTAGCTAAGGGGGGGCTGGCATGGGCCCCGGCCCCCCTAAAATGGAAAATTGTATTTTAGGCCCTTGAAATTTTTTAAAAATTTTAAATTAGTAAAGGTAAAATTACACTTTGGCCCCCCTAAAATTATAAAAATTCAATTTAATCCTTTAAAAATTATAAAAATATAAACTATAAAAAATTAAAATTTCATCCGGCCCCCCCTAAAAAAATTTTCTGACTTCGCCTCTGGTTGTTCGAGTTTTACCCTATTATTATAATTTACCAAAAACAAATTTTAATAAAAAAAATACAAATATAATATAAATCTATGAATCATTAGAATCTTATTTTGGGTACCTAATTCTATAAACAATTTCAGAAGTTATTATTTGATACTTTAAAACGTGGTGAAGAAATTAAGTATTCCTAATTAATTTGTTTAGCATTATCTATTGTGAAACATCATTATGTATTTTATTCTTCATGGCAATAAATTTTGATTGGAATCTATTCTCAATAGTTTTTAAGAGAACAAAAAAGGCCCTTAAACTATTATAATATATTTAATCAAGTCCTTATATTTATTTTATAGATAAATAAGCTTTTAAACTATTACAATATATTTGGTATACTGGCGGTGGAAATTTTTAATTTCACAAGTAAATTTGAGATTTTGTCATGTGTTCTTAAGATGTATTTAAAAAATTTTAAAAATAAATAAATAGAACATGTCAAAATCTCAATCTCAACCCCCATTATACAGTTAAAAGCTTCCGCCTGTGTACCAAATAATTACATTTTTAATTAAAGTAATTTTGTTAGTTTTTAAAATTTATACACATGTCATAATTTTATTAGTTACAAATATTTAATCTAAATCTCTTACCGAGAACTCAAATGTATGGTAAATATTTTTAATCTCATACATTTGAGTGTTTAATAAGAGATTTAGATTAAATGTTTGTAACTGATAAAATTATGATCTGTGTAAAAATTTAAAAGATAATAATAATAAATATTTTAGTTAAAATTAAGGGTTGTAATGGGTAAAAATATATAAATTAGGGGTTTATTTAACAATAAAAATAAGCGTAAGGGCTTGTTTAAACATGGTATAGTAGTTTACCGGGCTTATTTATATATACACACATAGAGAAAGAGAGATCTACTTATACAGTATAAAAATTAAAGTAATTTTACATACTTTTGTAATTATTATTATATGATTAATATTTTAACGACTCAACAGCTATATCATAAAAATATATATATAGGTAAAGCTAAAGTTAATAAATATTAAATGGTTAAATATTTTGTTACTCCTAGTTCTACAAAATTTGAGATTTAGTCCCTATACTTTAAAAGTTAAAAAAATAATCCTGCAATTTTTTTAATTTAAAAATCCTAGTCCAACTATTATCTTCAATAGTAATTTTTTTATCAAAATTTGTCAACTTAACCTGTTTATTTTTGTCAATTATATGCCATGCCATATAAGGGTAGCCTAATGAACATATGAAGTTGACAATTTTTTATGGAAAATACCAACAATTTTAATAATTGGATTGAAATTTCCAAATAAAAAATTAGGAGAACTTATTTTTTAACTTTTTAAGTACAATGATTAAATCTCAAATTTCATGAAAGTAGAAGGGTTAACAACATATTTTAACCATATTAAATACCATTAAGCTTTAAATTTAGAATAAGAAGCAAAATAATAATAAAATTGTAACTTATGACATTGTTGGAAGCAGTAATTACAAACACCGAATATAAACTTTAATATGAATATGGAGAATACAAAAAAAAGTTAAAATATGCCATAAGTCCCTATATTCTTCACAAATTTAGAATTTAATATATGTACTTTTATTTTTAGAATTTAGTCCCTCTATTTTTTAAATTTTAAAATTTAAGTCCAACTGTTAACATTGTTAGAATTACTTTCCTAAATTTAAATTAATTGCAACATCATTTTTTTTTAATTTTAAAATATTACATCAATAAATTTAACATAAAAAATGTAACAATACTAACTATTTGACCTAATTTGAAATCTAAAAAATAAAAAGACAAAATTCGTGAAAACAATCAACAGCTCCATCTTGAACAGACTCAATCTTTGCCCTAAAATCAGCCACTTTGTTTGCTTCTGTTGAAATAAAACAACCATTAATCTTTAATTAACCAGGATTTGGGACAAAATAGAAAAATCGAAAGGTTTGTTGAGCCGGCGCCACCCTCTTGTCTTTTCATTACATGTTATTAATCAGAGGCTTCGACGGCTGCTGGCTGGTAAGATTTTCACATTTCTGGTGCAAAATGTTGTAATACAATGGACTAAAATAAAATGTTTCACAAATAAATTTTGTGCAAATTGCGCCGACATGATTATGTGAGTGCTTAATTTAGCATTATTAGACGGCTAGTTATAGTAATAAAAAAAATAGTTGTAGAAAATGCTATCAATTGTCAACCTTGGAATAAATAAATAAATAATCCTAAAATTTGGCTCAATATTTTAAAACTAGATAGGGTCAACCTAATTAATTAATGGGTGTTTCTACAAATGTCAAAAGGTGACTGATTAATTAAAATTATCATTTTATTTTGGGAGAGGAATCGTGAACCAGAGCTAATTTAATCACTAATTAATCAAAGTTTTAATTGACTTTCATTAATTTAAACATAATTAATTTAATTAAGGGATTTTGGGTGGTTGTCATTTGGATTCCTTACAACAAAATCATGTATAAAAAAATAAGCTTATAAATAAAGCTGTGTGATATTCATTTTGAAGACATGACAAAATCCATGGGTAAACTATCTTTAACGTCCTTGTATTGTAGGGGCTAGATTAAATTAACCCCTTAATTAAATAGATTAATTTGGTCCTTACATTATTAAAAAGAATTAAATAAAGTCAATTTGTAATAGAGTTAACATTTACTGTATAAAATATGTCTTAAAAATTATTTTTTTAATTACAGTTCAATTCCCAAATGACATTTTTTAAACAGTAAATGATTTATTCTAGTGAGTTATTCAGTTATTTAAATGATTGGATCAAAAATTTATCAAGATATCAATTCAGAGAGAGACATTTAACCGTTGACTCGCGAACCAAAACAAGCTAGTTGAACCGTTTTTTTAAAAACATATTTTATTTTTATGAAGTTTTTAATATGATTTATTTAATTGAACTATACGAAACGGTCAAATCGGCAAACTATCGATGTAACCAGTTTAACCATTGATCCGGCCTTGGTTATTTGATGCTTTATGAATGTAATGAATGAAGTTTTTTTTTTTTAATATATCCAGAGTTCATGTCTGTTTTACGATTCATAAAAATAAATCCTTTCGAGGTTCATAATTGCTCCTTTCAACAATAATATAATGATTGATTTTGATATATCAATTTTCAAATAAATTGCTCAAACTCTAGTTGAAATAGTTAAAAAATATTCCCAACTCAAGTTTGATTAAAATAGGATATTTCTTCGAATCGTAACTAAGATTTGAATGCATTCAACGATAAAATCGTTTATCAGATTCTAATTTCGCCCATACAATTATATTTTTAATTTCTTTAAAATATTAATAATTTAATAATTAAATTTAAAAATTATAATTTATAGCCTCAAAAAAATAATAAAATTAATTCACATAAGAATAAAACATTTAAATTTTATCTAAAAGGAAGAGGCAAGGCATAATGGCAGTACTCGTAGTTAGTTTTAGAAAATGAAAAAACTGCCAAATGCCGGTACAACAACAGTTACAGTATCCCATAATTCAGTTGCTTCAAGATTTTTCTCTTTAAAAAGAGGATAAAGACAACATCGGATTTGGTAACAAAAATTTTCTTACGTCATAATTATGATGAAAGGCTTCTACGTTCACATTATTAAACCCTGTTATTTCACATGTGTTTTTGTTGACAATGTGAAAGAATGTTCTTAGATGTAAGAAAATTTATATGTGATAGCAGACAATTATATTTAGGTCCTGTATGAATTATTACATGCATAATGTTATATCAGTTTATTAATGAAGATTAAAATTTTAAATAAAATTAAAATAATATTAATAAAAATTGTGACTAGGTAGGGTTGGATTTGTCATCAAAGTTCAAATTTACTTTTGTTAAGTGGATTGATGGAAGAATGAAATGAAGTGACCTGGTTCAAATAACCCATGGAAGGGAAAAGGATAGTCATCCACGGAGTCGGCAGTCGCAAATGGTGACCAGTTTGGGGCAGACTAAGTGGCACGTTTTGAATCCAAGAAACCGACATCAATGTTTTTTTAGAAACATATTAGGAAATAAACACTAAATACCAACTCTACACGAGCCCTTTTCCACTATAAACTCGCCAACTACGATGTTGATTTCCTGACTAATCATTTTTTGCCCCCAAAAAGGAAGTTTCTACTTTTCCCCAACACTGCCCATGTTACATTTTCAATCATAAAGTCTAGATTTTGGATTTCAACTTAGAACATGACATTAATAAAAATGATAATTACGAATATTAAAAGAATTTAATTTTTATAAATTATAAATGAGATGCAGTCATAAACTTTGAAAAGAATTAATTTTCCTGGATGGTAAGAGAAGTAGTTGTAAAACTGACCCTGGTCTCATGGTTAAATGGGAAAATATCGATTTAGTCTCCCTTATAATATAAATAATTTAAGTTTAGTTTTTTAGCTTTCAAATAAATAAAAATTTTACATTTTTGAATGTAATTTAAGCATTTTAGCATAATATTTAATCTTGGCTGTTCCAAAATTTTATAATTTTAATTTGACCTCCTCAAATTAAATTTCTGTAGGCAACCATAAACCATAAAAAATATTGGTTTTTATAGATAGTTATATACTTCAAAATAATTTAATTTTCATGATTCATAAGAGAAGGATAACCTTAAACTCTGAAAAGATTTAGTTTTCATTGACTATAAGGAAGGGGCAGCTATGAACCTCAAAAAGATTTAGGCTCGTAAAAAGTAAGGGAGAGGCAACCAAGAAATTTCGAAAGAATTTTAATTTTTATGGACAATAAAATAGATATAGAAGATAACTTGATTTTAAAAAAAAAATCTAAATATAAAATTCTATTTTAAACTAAGAAAATAAAGTACCCTGCGCCAAATTTTGTTTTATCCTCTGAATTTCAATTCTATACATGAATCGGAGCTAAATAACATTCTAGGTAATAATGTTTTGACAAAATTCACAAGAAAAAGGAAAAAAATGGTTAGAAAAATCATTCACGTCTGATCCAAATCAGACAAGTTCATTGTCGTGGTTTATGTCATGTAATAAGGGCGAAGATTCTTTGGAATCCGAATCAGCTTTGTTGTTGTCATTATCATCCACAGGGACGGCCCTGGTCAGTTCTTGAGCTCTCTTGGCTTGAATGTCCCAGTTGGTTCGAGTCACAACCAGCAACAGGGTCACCATACACGACGCTTGTGCGGCTAAAAGCCCAAGCCAAAGACCTTTGAAATCGAACCCGACGAAGAAACTTAACCACACCGCGATCGGCATGCCGACGAGGTAAAAGCATCCTAGGTTGATGTTGGCTCCTAGTTTTGGTCTCGCGGTGCCTCTTAAAACACCACACCCGGTTGTTTGCGGGCAGTTTCCGAGCTCGCAAAGGCCAAGAATCGGCAACACCGTTGATGTCAAAGCAATGATCTCCGGGTCTTGGGTGAACATTGTAGCCCATTTTTTCCTAACCAGTATAGCGAACAGCAATGCCGAAAGTCCTATCATTGAGCTCGAGGAAAGACCAACGATCGCAGCCAGTTTAGCCTTGTTTGGATTGTTAGCTCCAAGCTCGTTCCCAACTCTAGTCGAAACACCGAAGCTTAACGACGATGGGAAAATGTATATCAACGAAGTGGTTTGAATCAAAATCCCCATCGAAGCCACGGTTGCTTGCGGGTTCAACAACAAACCACAAAGCAAAATCATGATCTCGTACCACCACCATTCGAGACAAACCGAAATGCAACTCGGGATCGATAAATTCAACAAATCTTTCCATCCTTTCAAGCACTCACACGAGATCCCGCCCCACGTTTTCTTGTACACGCCAGAGATTTTAACGTAAACGATCAGCGAAAACACGAGGTTGAAATTAGTCCAAATCGATCCTAAAGCGACGCCTTTGATCCCGAGATTCAAGACCGAAACGAGCAAGTAGTTGATCGGAATGTGAAGGAGGATAGCCAAAGTAGAACAATATGTGAGAGGCAGAGTTATAGATTGAGCCCTCAAATATGTTCGCAGAGGATGTAAAAAAGATTGTGCTAAAAGATCAGGCAAGCAATAAAGAATGTAAGAATGAGCTTCATTGGCAATGTTTTCATCTTGTCCACAGAAGAGCAGAATCTTTTTCATGTTGGACCATAAAGAAGCTATCAAAATTGAAGTCAATAAAAGCACAAGTATCATTCTTTGCATGGTGAGGCCAAGTAGTTTATATCTTTTAGCACCAAAAGCTTGGCCACAAATGGGTTCCATTCCCATGGCTAAACCGGAAAGAACCGAGTAACCGGTGATGTTGGCGAATCCGATAGCGAGCGAACCGCCGGCTAAAGCTAGTTCCCCTAAACGACCAAGGAACAACATGGAAATCATGGAACGAGAGTAAAGCAAAAGACCTGTTAATACCATAGGCAAAGCTATGTTGGATATACACTTTGCTTCTTCAATAACAAGAGACAGACATGTCTTTTGTGGTGTTGGGTCCTTGGGATTCAAAAGTGTTGCTAACATGTCTGTTTCTGGTACTTCAATGGAAGTAACCTTTCCATGGTCCAAACCCTGTTTGCAGCACATGATTGAGAGAGGATTTTTTGGGGTTAACGAACGAATGAGAGAGAGAGAGAAAGAGAGAAGGGTAAGTGATGATGGGATTGGCTGCTGAGCTTTGGTGGGTTTATATGGTGTTTTTAGAGACAGGGGGGGAAACAGTCCACAATCAAGGACGGCAGTTTTATAAACAAAAGAAAAATAAAAAGGGGGATGGAAAAAGAGATTATAACAAATTAGGGGTTTCAAATTCTAATTGAAAAATGGTTTAAGGGAAACACAATTCAAGCCTTCCTTTTCTGACCGACCGCGAGATGTTTACTGTTGGGTTTGGGGCCTGCAAATGTGTGAAACTATTTATCTCTAAACATTTCTACATCAAATCATAAGTATGCTTTACATGTGTCATGTATTTATGCGAGGACCTGTTTTTAAACTATTTCCCTTTGTTTAATAAAGTTCTAAACATGGTCAATTTCTACTTTTGCCTCTTTTACTATTCTTATATTTAAGATTTAGTATTTATATTTTAATTTAATAGAATTTAATCATTTACTTTGATAATGTCATTAGTTAGCGTAAATTGTACTTAAGTTGCCCACTGATGCCATATGAAGGCATGGATTTAAATCCCACTGAAAGTAAATGTTGAGATTTCTTTGGTGAGTGAAGATGATCCTCTTTGTAGACCCTTTAAGGCTCTTGTTGAAGGTGGGAGGCAATTTTGGGGATAAAATCAAACATAAACACTTTGGGCCGAATAGCCTGCAAAACTTGGTAGGCTTAGCTTGACTTGGGTCGAGCTTAGAGAATATTAATTTGTCTCCTTTAAATAATAAAAAAATTAATTTTAAATTTAATTATAAAAATATAAAAATATTTTTTTGAATAGTGAAGTGAGGTTTTTTGGGCAAGCCTAAGCTTGAAAAGTTTTTGAAATAGGGTCATGACTTGACCGAACACTTGAATAGATCTATTCGGGCTCAATGCCAAACATGTTGAGGAAGTTTGTCAGACTTCGACAAATGACACTTGACAAACTTCTTCTTGAGCGGTCCAAATACCCTAATATAAAAATATCATGATACATAAATTAATGCATATATGATATGAATACATGAATATATCAAATTAGATCTATCCATAATTTAATTTAAATAATAAAAAATTAATTTAATTATAAAATATATTAATATTAATGCAAATATATATTTTTAATATATTTTTACTTTTTAATAGTAAAACGAGTTTATGAATTGTGTTGACCCAGCCCGAAACAAGCTTGGCCTTGAAAACTTTTTGAAAATCAAACCGTGACTCACCTACCTAGTTGATTGTTCTATATTTGATATATTGTCAATGAAGTTTTTTAAATTTTGGAATTTAAATCTGCCATGAATTTCATTTATTTTTTTATTCTTTTAATCATTAATTAAAAAAACATTATAATTTGAACCACGTGTGTTGGCCTGCTGATTAAGGTGTTCATTACCCTAGGTGTGACATGGATTCAAGTCGCGTTAGTCGCCTTATTGTTAAGGCTCTATCCTCCTATTGTAATTTACTAACGCTTATAAAATTTAAAAATTTTCACTATCAATTAATTATCTTAAATGATAATATTTTAAGCACATCTATAAGATAGGTATGATATAAATAAATGAAGTATAAAAAACCTAATTTAAGTTTCAACTTTTGATGGAATGGTTAATGCTATATTGTTTTTATGCTTCTAAGGTTTGAGGGAACAAAAATAAAAAGTTTTGGACGGTTATAAGTGGACCCAAATTGCAACACACATGGAGCTTGACTTATTTGTTGTTCAACCTTAATTAATTCTCTAATTTTATTCCACCACTAATGGGATTGGTTTGGTTGCTTTTGTTTTAATGGATGTGTTTAAATCCATTTTGGTTTATGTTGGATAATAAAAGGACATAAATATTCTTATATGTGTAGCATGGGCTATGCCTTTAAAAATGGTGTCACATCATTTTTACTTTAATAATTTTTTAAACTTGGGGTTTCAGCTATTTCTTTTATATATTTGTTTTAATTGGTGATTAGTACGATGGTTAAGAGTATTCATTTTTAAAATTTATTGAAGTTTGAATCTCTGAAAAAGTAAGTGATAAGTTGAGTAATTCTTATCAATAGTGTGTGAGTATTTAACTTTAATTAATAACTTCGATACAAATTTATTTACTCTAAAATACACATTGCATTTTTATAATAATAATTTTGATATAACCAACGAGACCTTGGCACAACTGGTAAAAGTTAAAAGCTTCAAACTTTAGGTGGTTGAGTTCAAGTCTCCCTCTCATTCTGTTTCTTTTATTTTCCTATTCTTTGTTTATTGTACATTGTGTTGGTTGGATTTAGGTGAATGTAGTTAATAGGCCTTTTTATTATAAAGTCAAATTAGAATAAAATTAACATTTATTGTATGAATATTTTTAAAATTTTTTATGATTTTATAAATAAAAATTTTTTATATGTCAATTCTGTCGGACTTATTTAATTTTTTTTAATAATATAAAAACTAAATTGTTGATTTAATTAAAATAAAACAAATTGCCATTTCATTTGAATTTGGTCGTATAGAAATGAATTCAGGCACATAAAATATAAATGGATTTAATAAAAAATATGAGGCTGGGGTGGTTTACCACTTTATCCCCAAGATTTTTGTCTTGAAGCAAGGGTCGGCCGCATGTCGACGATGGCAGCGTCCAAAGGGCACTTGAGTTTAAATACAAAAAGCTCTATGTGACTGACCCCATCACTGACCACCTACGGACTATGGGCGGTGGCACGCGGCCGCTTACATGCCGTTACCAGCCTTCCTGCACGTCTCTTCTTTGTCTTCGTCTTTCTATAGCATTCAATTCCACTATTATCAGTAGCGTTGAAGGTAAAATGTTTTTTTAACGTTAAATTAAATTGTATATTTTTCAATAATAAAAATATAATTTTATCATTTAAATAATTTATATCTTTATAATTTTAAAAGATTAGATTAAATTTTTATTATTTTTAGAAGTTAAAGCGTAATTTTATTATTATTCATTTAAAATTTTATAAATTATAAAAAATTAAAAACTTTTCATTTTAACGAGACCGGAGTTCCTATCAATCTCCTTGACTCCACTTTTGATGCCGTAATAAAGTCATATTCCTTCACCATGCCTATAAACATGGCAAAAACGAAAAGATTTTGGATTAAAACAATGATGGTATAAAATTAAAATGTATAATTATGAATTTTATCCTTGTTGAAATATTTGTGAATTCTTCACTACTTTTAATCATATAAGTTGTTGGATTCATTGAATTTGCCTTTTAAATTTTTGTTCATATGCAATTGGATAAATTAATTGTTATAAAAGAGATGAAGAAAGAAGTTTGATTACACAATTAAGAAATTTCTTATATTAGTAGAACTTTACTTAAATAGTAATTCATTATAAATTAGTAAACACAATACGTGATATAAGTCAAATTGAAGACCCACCTCACTAAATCTTTCTTTCTAAAAATTTAGTTGTAAATTGATCAATAAAGTCGTTCCTGAATTTGCACTTGAAGAAGTTCTTCGTTTAAACAAAATAAGTTCTCTCTCAATCTCATACAAAAACGAAAATAAGTTTATGTTTAAGACATAATGACTTTTTTGGCCTTCTAACTGTACAAAAAAATCATTTTAACCCTCAATTTAAATTTTTTGCCTCTTTTAGTTTTTGAATTTACTTTTTTTTTGTCAAATCATCCAAAAATGGATGAAAAAGTTAACATTTGTTAACTTTGCTGACGTGGCATATACGTGGATTACATGTCTAACATTTAATTATTTTTAAAAATTTTAAAAATTAATTAAATACTAATGTGTCATTCACATGGAAATCTACATATTTGCCGCTGTCAACAAAGTTTAAAAATGTTAACTTTTTCATCTATTTTGAGATGATTTGACAAAAATGCAAGTTCGATAACAAAAAGAGACAAAAAATTAAATGGAGAGTTAAAATATTTTTTTATATAAAATTGGAGGAGGAAGAAAATTATTATACCAATGTTGAAATAAGCAAATTATGATTAGTTTAATTACAACCAAAGTAAAAATATTGAGGTAGAATTTTATGTAAAATAAATGCAAACCAAACTCATCAACATCAAATTAATTTGTTGTATGTGAGAAAGGGCAGTGAGCTCATGGCTCGAGATATTTACAAGTTTAATCCTTTTGAAGGTCCCCCCACTTTGAAGTTCCAAAATTTTTCCTGAAATCGAGGCCTAAAAAGTGTGGAATTAAATTAATTTTCCCTGTTTTGATGTTAGTCTTTTCTTTTGTATTGGCCCCAAGATCACATGAGCTTTGTTGTTTGAATTATGTGTCACATGATGATGATGATCTTCTTTGTTAATTAAGGGTTCAATTTCTTAATTCTAATTTTTATTCTTATCTTAGTATGCAATTTGTGAACTTTAATATAATAAAAAAACCATTGGTTAGTTTAATCACACAATAACAAAATTGGAGGTCAAATTGGTAAGGAGATTGATTCATTAGTTCAATAGGTCTGACAGGTTAGACAATTTGGCATTTTAAATAAGAATGTTAAAATATTGAGAATATATACATTTAATTTAATTGAAGAGTTAATTGTATTATATGTTAAAATTATAAATTAATTTTAAAATTTCTTAATTAAATCCTTTCTAATCAGGTCAGGGGCGGACCGTTATAAGAGTCCTGGCCTTTCAAAATTTTGAGAAATTATGATTTTTCTTTTGAAATTTTTAAAAAAATTTAATTAACCCCCTTAAATTTTTGAAATTTTTTATTAATTTTATAAAAAAAATTAGATTCCTATTTTTTTAATTATCATTAAACTCCTAAAATTTTTAAATTTTTTACTATACCCAAAAATTATTCCCAAAATTTGCCACTGAATCAATTTCTTCCATTTACTATTTTGTTAATTCTTTTGTTTGAATTCGATTAATGACATGTCACCATTTGATTGTGAGGGATGCTGGAGTTATTTTGTTTTGATTTTTTTTATATAGTTTATTAGTATGGTTAACTCACCTTTCGCACTGAGTTGATTATTTGTTTGTGTTAAATTATAAAGTATAAATTTGAAGATTAAAATATATTCTAAGCAATGTTTTTAGAACTGGACCAGTGATTAAATTAGTTAAGAGTGTGTTTAGCACTATTTTTCAATAGTGCTTTTGACCCCGAAACAACTTTTGGAGCCATAAGCAATGATAAACAGAGACAACTTTTGAAGTCAAAAGTGCTTATGAACCCAAGCGCAAATGCAACTTTTTTCTATATTTTATCTGCGCTTTTTACGTTTGAAAAGAGTGTTTTTTGAGTCAAATGATATTTATAATCCTTATTTATAATCTATTATATTTTATATAATATTTATATTAGATATAAAATTATTTTTTATTGAAATTTATTTCAAATATATAAATTATATATTTAAATTTGTAACGGTTATATTTTAATCTTTAAAAAAAATATTTATTCAAATTAAAATTTACAAATAATTAATATTAAGAACTTAAAAATATTCAAAATTTGTATTTCATATATCAAAATATTAATAATGAGAAACAATAAATTATTTTTTATATTTTATTAAAATACCGTAATATAAGAAATTTTATATAGTATTTAAATGCTTTTTTTAGTTTACTATACCATATTTAAAATGAACATTTTATTTCTTAAAAACACTTTTTGAAAACAACATAATAAATTTAAATCTTAAACCAAAATTTTTAAGAGCATTTTTCAAAAGCAATGCTAAACAAGTCTTAAACCACAAGTCCGTACAATTCGATTAAATACATTATTTAAAAAATCATCAAAATGTTTAAAAAAATAAAAACTAATTTAATAATTTTTTTAGCCTGGTTCAACTAATCTGTACCGGTTCGTAGATCAACTGGTTTGATCCATCTATTCAGACTGATACTTAGGCCAATCAGTCCGGTCCAGTCCAAACAACTATGACTCTAAGTCTTTACACTTCGTACATTTGAAATTTAGTCCTCCTACTTTTATTTTCAAGAATTTAATCCATCTACTTTTTAGATTTAAAAACCTAATTCCAAATCATATATAATCACGTAACATTTTAATTGAAAAGTTAATAATATTAACTATTTTAACTAATTAATAATATTATAAAAATATAAAAATTAAATTATATTAGAAATTAAAATATAAAGATTAAATCTCAAATTTATTACTATTAAAATTAGAAATTAACTGTTATTATAAAATGAAAAAAAAAAAGAGCATGCAAGTGTGTGCCACTTGTCGGCATGAGGAAGGTCGTTTCCTTTTATATACAAGTAGATAGATTCTTTTTATTTTTTGCATTACTTTTTTATTCCTTTTATTTTTTAAGTAAATAAATACAAGTAGATAATAATTTATGTTAGAATTAAATTACCTTTTGAATTTCTACAATTAATAATAGTTGATTTTGCATGTGCCATTTTTGTTCAATTGTAACTTGACAAGGTTACTACTAGGTTATAAAAACAGAGATGAACACTAAAAATTATTTACACAGTTAGAGATCTTTTATGTCAACAAGACCTTGTCCAGAGAGTGATATTCCACTATAAAATCAACAAATACAGGTTTTGATTTAAGTTCAACTTTCTCATAAATTACAACCTGACTTTTATACTTTGAACTAAACTACTTTTCCACAAAGACTTTCTCCATGAAAATTTAAATATAAATTGATAAAAACAATTCAATTTATTTACAATTTTACATTCAAATAACAATTGTTAATTGAACAAATAAAGTGTTCTCTTGTCTATCTTAACTTAGATCACTATATATAAAGTACACTAAGGCTTGTAGAAATACAATCAAGGTACAATATCTTATTCCACAAAAGTAGCATTCAAATCTTTAACAAAGAATCGTTATCAAACTCCTTGAAGATCATATTTCCTATTTATGGGACATCAATTATATTGAAAGTGTTAATCAATCTTCGCTTGACTTTATTCTTGCAATAATATGTCAATTAAACTTAAAAAAAATTATTGATAGTCATGTAACAAAAAAGTTGACATTGTAATAAACCTGGATTTAATCAAATTTGAATGATGTTAACAACTAAACTTGCATTGTTAAATCCTAAAAGTATAGATGCTAAGATGTTATTTAATAAACGGAAAATTTAAGTATGGAAGTTAGTTATAAAAATTGTTCGGTATATTTCTTAAAATTATGTACAAAATATGGTTAGATTGTTTTATAAATTTAATTTTTAAAATTTTAAAGGTAAAGTATTTACTGGATAACATTAAAAGAAATAAAATAAAAAATGAATTTTTTTTTACATTAATTGATAAGTAGCTCCTTATTTACTTATCATTTTCACAATTTTTTATCGAAATTTTTTTATCATTTATTTTTTAATATGGATTATCAAACATGTTTAAAAAATTAAATAATTGAAAATATTAATTTTTAGTTTATTTAAAAAAATTTCAACGGGTTATCAAACAAAGCCTAAACTCTTTGAAACAAAAGTAGGACTAAATTTCAAATGTACAAAAAATACAATAAGTCGAAGCATATTTTAACTCTCTTTGTTCAAATGTGCCTCTAAAATATTAAAAGTAATTATTTGATACATTGTCATTAGAGTTTTTTAGACTTCACAAGTGGATTGAGGATGTGACAAATATCACATTTATTTATATAATCAATTTTTTATTTCTTTACTCAGCCCTAAAATAAGTGAAGCCCTCAATTCCCTTGTAGAATCTAAAAATCTCCACGGATAGTATATCAAATAAAATTTCAAATATTAATTTATCAAAGAATAGATATCTCATTCACAAACCTATGGCCATGTTAAGATGAATCAATTATGTTTTATTGTTACACATTTGAAATTTAATCTATTTGCATTTAATTTTTAAAAAATTCTCTCTATGTACTTTTTATTTAATAATTAAAGTCCATTAATAACACGATAAAAAAAATTTGCTAGTGTAAAACTTAAAAGGTTTTACATCATTCTATAATTTTTTATACTATTAATATTTTAATAATTTAACTGTCATTTTTCATGTTCGATTCATGCTTATCATGCATGTCAAGTTTGACATAAATTAAAAATTTCTAACTATTTGTTTTATGTAAAAAAAAAACTTTGAACTATTAAAAATATATTAATATAGATAATATTTTAGATCAACAGACATGATAGAAGTATAAATCAATTCAAAATTTATATGCATGACAAATACAATATATTGAAAATTCAATAGTTGGATTGTTACAATATTAATTATATAAAAAATTACAAAAGGGTGTAAAACCAAATAAGTTTTACACCGATGTAAGTGGATCTTTCCCATATATAGACTTTCACTCTTTATCTCTGAAATAGTGTTGAAGAACCTTACAACCCCGGATTTAGACTTAGAAAACTTACAACCCCAAGTTTAACATTTTTATTTGCTCATTCAACCCTTCACTCCTATAATATTGATTGTGTGAGTAATTTTTTTTATTTTAAAAATTTCGCATGATCCAATTTAATCGAATTCATTTGATGGTGTTATCAATTAGACTTCAACTATTAAATTAAAAGAATAGACAAATTAACTTTCAAACATGCAAAAAGTAGGAAGAGTAAAAGCATAATTAAACCAAAATTAAACTTATAATGTCAACGAATAACCACATATTAATAACCCTATCATATGATCATATGTGAAAGGCAAGACCCACGGGTTGACAAGAGACAAAATGTGATTTTAAAAACAAAAGTTTTTCAATTTCCTTGACAAGTACAATGAGGAACATGTCAAAGATTTGACATATAATTCAAACATGATTAGTTTCATTCAAAATTATAGGATAATAAGTTAGATTAAATAGCCAAGGAGTGGAAAATTACTTCAAATTTTTGCTGCGATGATAGAGGGAATTGAAGTCATTATAATTTTACGTGCAACGACCGGCAAATTTGATTATGTTTGTTTTTAGAGAGGCAAAAGTTCATTGAATTAAATCTATTGGGTACGATTGATGTTAAGTTTTGATTTTGTCAATTACGGCTTAATTAGGTTGATATGATAAGAAAGTTGACCAGTTTAGGTATACAGGTGTTCACATAGATTAACGAATAGTGTGGATTTAAGTCTTTGTTAATGATTTTTTTTAATTTTGAATATAGGGTTTGAATAATTTAATTTTTCTTATTACAAATGTAAATATTTGAGGTTTTGGTACAGTTGGTCCATACGGAAGCTCTGGGTCATAAGTATTTAGATTTGAGATTTATTATGTATAATTGCATGTGTCAATCTTCAAAGTCTAGGTTTTAATTTGGTTGTAGTCAATCTTAGTTTAAATTATTCCTATACTTAATTTGTGTTGTTGTCATATGTGAATTTTTGTTAGGGATTGACATGTATAAATAAAGAAATAGAAAAGGTAGAGAAGATAAAACGAGAAAAACCACAGGTAAAGGAAGCTTCAGCGTTTCACTAAATAGGCAAACAAATAAGAGTACAATATGGATAAAATAAACATAAATATACTAAATGTACTAAACGTACAAACCCAAAGCCCAAAAACAAAGCCCTAACTCGGGAACAAAATTTTCTCCATAGTTACCACGAAAACTCTCACCAAAACTCATTTGCAATAACATCTTGTCACTCCCCAAAAGAAAAGCCTTATAGTACTATATCTTTAATTGCTTTTTAATTGGTCTCTCAAAACAAGGGATACAAGGACCCTTAAAATAAGTTAAGATTAGAGGTTTAATCATACTAAAATATCCTTGAAGTAATGAGAGCAATCAAAGTTTAACGAGAAAGGATAGCAGAGTTTAACAGGGAGAAGAAACCTAATTTATGTAGGGAACACATTGCCACATTGCAACATCCCCATTCACATTGTCACGATGTCGTCCATCGCTGTAACTTTGGGAAGCTTCTCGTCATAACGTTGTCATCTGTTCGGCTGAAAATACGAGACACACCCTACAATTTTAGTTTTTACTTTTACAAGATTCAAATTCAAATATCTATTATCTCATTTAATTTTTAATTTTTTTCCAGACTTATCAAATACGAATTTTTAACGGATTTGGATATCAAGCAAATTTTATTAATTTGGATTTGAATAATAATTGGCATTAATACGAATAATAAAAAATTAAAACTCTAAAGAAAATTTGCATATTCAAATTTTAAAGAAATTGCACATGTCAAACCTTATGCTATCCCTACACAAAAAGCTGAGCCCATGTTTAGAACCATAAATCCATGGAATCCTCAAAGGTAGAAACCCAAATATAAATGGGTTTTAGAATGCACTATGAACACAAAACCAACCCACACTATAATCCCCAATTTGCTCATTAAATGTCCAAACTATATTTAAAAGGAAAGATGGAAATCCATGTAGTTTTTTTTTTGTAATTTAAGAATTCAATTAATTTAATCTATTAAATTTTTAGATTTCAAATGTTAGTCATTTAAATTTTTTTTTTCAAATTTGTTGATATAATATTTTGAAATTAAAAAATATTCACTTGATAGTAATGTAAAAAAAAACATTATAATGAATATGTATTTTACATATAAATTTTAACGGTGTTAACAATCGGAGTTGCACTATTTTTATTTATTATAATATAATAAAAGATTTAGGTTTAGATATCACCATCTGAATCACCTTAATATAAAAATTAAAATATATTGTTAGTCCTTAATGAAATTTAATATTTAGTTCCTTAGAGGGTCTCATGTTAGATGATGTTAGCGTGTTAGACTTGTTATATAGCTATTATTACGGAATGCACGAGATGGATGTTTTCGATGAGGCTAGAACATGTGTGATGAGATAGATTTTGTCATTACTTTGACTTAATGGTACAAGACCATTGAGCCTATGTGATATTTGGTGACCAATAACTTTATGTTCTCAATGATCTTTAGGGAGCTAGGTGATGGATGATTTGAACTTGTCTAAATGGTTGCCTTCTAAAATGAGAACTTGTGGGTGGCTTCTCAATTTTCTGTTAACTGATTTATTGTTTGAGTATTGTTCTGACTTATCTTCGGAGGAGGGTATATTATGTATAGAATAAAATACTCTCCTCAATCAGTTATTGATCCAATGACAAGATTTTATATGATTTTCACATCTATTAGCATTAGGTCCAGAATTTGTAATACTTATTTCGATATAAAAAATGAATTACTCCCTTAGTCCCAAAAAATTCATTATCGATTAAAATGTTTTAAAATATTTTTTAAAACTTTGAATGTAATAATTTTTAAATATATTTTAATAAAAATTAATTAATTAAAATATTTAAAATAATAGATATCAAATTTTTTTAAAAAAAACTGAAAATTTTTCCATTGTAATAATTTAACACAAACATTAGGGAATATTAAATATTTATTTATATTTATCTATAATCGAGTTAAATTAAACTCAAAATTCAAACAAAACCGTGACAACAAAGGAGCAGCCAACTACAGCGACAACGTAAACAAAACATCGCCATTCGACAGTCAAGGATTCATGCATGTAACTTTGCCTGCAAATTAAGCCAATATTCAGAGCAACTTAATATTAAAAAAATCATTTTACCCCCAAAATGCCCAAATCATTATAACCAAAGATACAATCACCGACAATGGCAACAATGAGGGTGAAAAGTACATTGGACATAAATTTTCCAGGAAAATTAATTTTCCTTGAATCAGGAGCACGGCTGCACCAGTCAGTGTTTACAGCAAATTAAGGATATCACTCATCAGAAACAGAAATGGGAAGTTATATGGAAATGGGTATAACATCAAAAAAAGAAGAAGAAAAACCCTATTATTTTTTAAGAGATTAAAAGTTACACATACAATCAATGAGGTTTGGGGTTTTCTTAATAGAATAATATCATTTGTAGTCTCTCTTAATTATCAAATATTCAGTTTAAGGTGAATATATTCAAATAAACTTTACTTATAGCCCTCATTTTAATCTATTTTGGGCCCTAATACTAGTATAATCACAATTGCAATAATAACTAGTAAAATTTTGAGCTTATACCTTTTTAAATACAATTCACTAAACTTCGATCGTACATCTTCTCGAGTACAATTCACTAAAATTTGAGTTTATACAGTTTCAACTACAGATCGCGTCTTCATACATTTGGTTTTTTTTAATACAAAGTCATTTCAAGTGCAAAACCTCCCCAAACATACCCTGCCAATCCAGGCACACTCGGCCTTCGAGAACATGGAACCTTTCTAGGCACATCCACTTTTTCAGATAAAAACCTTTAGCCTTTGCAAGCAATAAGTCTCTTTAGGCATACCTTGCATTCCCAAAGATTTAGTCACTTTATGGCATTAAACATCGAAATGTTATCTTAAACAAAATTCTCTAGCTATCTTACGGTTCTCGATCCAATCGAGTGAACCATCCTAAGTTATTATAAATACAAAAATTTATAAAAATCAAGCTTTTTCAAGCATGGGAAAATAGCCCTTTCAGAAACACCTCACATGTACATACTTCGCCTTCAGGGTTCACGCAATCATACGACATTTGGAGGCTGCCGCGTGTGAATTAATTCGAAACGAGATGGGCTTTAAATTTTGTACAGTTGTGGCCGACTCTCCTAATGCTATTACTGTATTGTCAACGTTTGTGTCAGTTGAGGTTTGACTTTTGAGTTTCTTTTTTACAGGGAAATTACTGCATTTTCAAAGGGAAATCACAGTAAGTATACTTTTTCTTAAAATATTTTTAAATAACCAACAGTCGGTTAGAAGGAGTGGCAAGCTGGCGATAGACTTTTTCTTCCTACTTTTGAATTGACTTTAATCATAAAATAGAAGACAACATGTATATGTATATATGCATTTAGTCTAGTAATGTTATTGGATTTTAATTTTAATAATTTAGTCTTTTTATTTATCGAATTTAAAAAATAAAATTTAATTGATAACACTATTAATTAATTTATATTAAAATTTGAATGTGTTTTTATCGATTAGGTTTTAATTTTTAAATCAAGTATTTGAATATTAAATACTATATATTCAACTTTATTCAAAGTTTATCAACAAACAATCTGATGAATACCGAACTACTCCACTCAGAATGGAGTAGATTTCTTTTTGAAAAATGGATGCAGGACAGGGCAAGATAGATTTTTTATTTTGAACAGTTGGTATAGAATGGTTATAGTAATTGATTGTCTTGCCCAACCTTTTTTCATTTATGAGATTAATATTTTATCCTTATATATATTTAATTATTAAAAGAGTAAAAATGTAACTAACATATTATAGAAAAAAATTCATATATTTTATGTTTAATTATTATTTTTGAAGAATTATATTTTAATATTTACTTGACTTTGAAATGATTGAAAATATTAAAAATAAGTAACAAATATTAAATTGAAGTAGAGTGAGGTGAGACGGGAATAGATGCATCTAATATCTTTGAAGGAGATAGTAATTTTCAAGATTATACAACCATAATGGGACAAGGTGGATTGTCGAGAGAGCGATAATGTATTTAGCAACATCTACTTTTGTCCCGCTTCATTGTCATCCTTAATTACACCAGTAAAATGACTAAGTTCCTTAATTAATACAAAGCGAAAGCACTAAATTCCAAAAATCTAAAGAATAAAGGGACTAAAAGATCATCAAACCTACATACTTTATTTGTAATCTCTCAAACATATTTCATAATGAAAAAGTAGCCATATTTTCAGAGATACCAATCAACAAAAAAAGGGGGCTTTAAATAGGTTCATCTGAATTACTCATAAATATTTCAAATCAATTTTTTTATTTCAAAGAAAATGAAAGAAAAGTGAAAGTTCTTATAGGATTTTCCGATACTTACAAAGATATAGATATATATATAATGATCTAAAGAAGGGACCATGAAAACAATGTATTGGACAATAAAATGTGGGCTCAAATTATGAATTTAAACAGCAAAACCATGTGTAGGTAGACAAATGAAGACAAGGACACATTGTGGACTCTCTCTCGTATATGTAAACAAGCATGCATGGCATTTCCACCAATCCTTGTTGGCATTATTTCATCCAAGGAATATATACATTTTGTCACCCACCTAACAATAATATATTTGGATGGAATTAATCCACAATTAAAATAATTTTATAATTAATATTTTAATAATTCAATCTTTAAATTTATTAAAATATTTATATTTGTCATTTATGTAAATTTTTTTAATAAATATCATATCTTTATTATATCGATTTAAAATATCGTATAATAAATTATGAAAAAATGTAAATCACTTTAATTTTACATTAATATAAGTGATTTCGTTTCGTATATATAATTTAATTTAATTTTTAATTAACAACCATATCTTAAAAAATCAAAAATCTTTTTTGGGTCAAGATTCAAATATGATGAAAATGGGACCTCATAGTGGGAGCATTCATTTCATCTTATTCACAAAAATGTGGCAAAGTCTTTATGCATTAATTGGAGTGAAAGTTAAATTTTTTCACTAGAGGGTTGAAATTAAAATACTATTTTATTATATTTAAAAAACATAATTAATATATTATACCATTTAACTAAACATTTTTTTAATTTATTTTCGAAATATATATTTTTGGTATAATTCACGCACATTTAATAAAAGTAAGAGATAATTATTATAACTTAAATTCTTGATATGAATTATAGAATGAACATTCATGACCAACAAATTGAAATTTTTATTTATTTATTTATTTGCTCGATCGAATTATTACATATTTTAAATATTTACAAATAATGTTACAATATGTAAAATGCAAAAATCACCCATGAACGTATCCCTCTCCCAAGTACAAAACACCAAAATCTCAACCCAATAACATTATAATTTCATACCACTAGACCCCCCAAAACCCCCCTCTAATATTCTACCCTCTAAAAAAACTGTGCAAGCAACTAAAACATAAGCCCCATATAACCAAGAATCCTTTAGACACTAACAGCTAACTAATTCCTCAGAAGAAACATAGCAACATCACTCAAGATATATTCACCACCATGCCTTAAATATTCTAGGCCTTTTTATTCCAACTAACGCCAGAGCATAAGCCATCTCATTTCCGTGCTTTTCAGCTTTCTAAAAAGAAACATTACCTACTCTAACCATTCTGTTTTCATTATCCTTGAAGATAGATTGCAGCAACCACGATCTCAATCTTTTGTTCTCAAACCAACTAAACACCTCATTTGATCCAATCTCAATGATTAGAGAGCTTTTACCTTTTCACCCCATTGCTAAATACACATCCAAAGCAATAATGATCGCTCCAACCTCGACTGTAATGAGATTTTTATTTCCGAAATGTGAAATTAATCCTTTTCTCGATATTCATAAATAGTAGTATTGAGATTCAATTTTTAATTTTTAATTTTTTTTTCATATAAAAACCACCCACTTTCTAAGATGGAAATGGAATTTCATCATATAGGCGCTCTTAGGTAAAGTGATCAATCAAATAGAAACAAGAAAATCTACTTTGTCAGTCCTGTCAAATAAAGGAATATATATTTCAAAAATAATTATTAGATGAGTCAAATATTTTATTTTATTAAATACAATTAAAACGTATAATAATTTTTTAATACATATATAAAATTAAAAAAAAACTCCACCGTACTAAATCAATTAAATCATTATCCTTAAAATAAAAGCAACTATAAGACTATAAGTCAAGAACTTTTGTCAAAATCTTTTCCTATTTTTTCTAACTATTAGTCTTTGGCAACGGGTTTGAAGCAATATTTTAGGGAATTATTTTAACATAGGACCCTATAGTCCTATAAAGATAAGTAAAACTTGGATCAGGTGTTCTGATTTGTCAAATATTTATTCATCAAAAGCATGCTCTTAATTAATTGGACATGCGTGAGAGCTATTAAATTTTCAAAATAATTTTCTTACTCCACACTAATATATGCAATACACAATGATTATTTTTTGTTGACAAAGGTTAGCAATTTTCTTTTGGGTCCAAAATTGATTAAAATGTACACAAAAACTTTTATTGTATTTTTCTTCTTATTTGTTATTTGGTGAAAGAGAAATAAAGTGGACTTGTACGTTTATTTTTTTTGTTTGTTTTAAATCAAATAGCAAAAATGTGTTGTTTGAGTATTATTTTAGTAAGTTATTGTTGAAATAATTTAGAAAATATAGATTTAATTGTGTTTAAGCTCGTGATATCTTTTAATTTAGGGGTTTGAGAAATTTGTGGGTAATTGAGATTGATTGCATCGAGAAAAGAGAAGGAAAAAAGTTTTCATGTTTTTATTCAATTTGTTAATTCTAACTTCAATTTGAAAACCCGAATTTAGTAAATTGATTTCAAATTTGACTTTATTTAAAAATTTCAAGAACCAAAACACATCTAACCTAAACTCAAAAGATTTGAACTCAAAATGATCTAAATAGGTAACACAAAATGAACCAAACCTAAAGTGATCAGAATCCAAATAATCAAAACTCATAAAGATCTAACTAAAAAAACAATGAGCTTCAAACTCAAATATACATAACCCAAAACGATACAATCTCGAAATTATCCAAACTTAAAACAATTCGATTTTTAAAAGAAATGAACCCATAATTAACCCAACCTCAAACGTCTTGAACTAAAATGACCAAAATAGCTTAACTTCCAAATTAACCTTTTGAGATTGATTAATCCAATATCAACTTTAAAACACCCAATTCACACTTTAATTTAAATTAACAATTGTATTTAAAATTTCTTTCTTTCTCCCCATTGTTCATCTTTCATACCAAAATCACAATAAAAGAAATTGAATTTATTCTTCTCTTCTTACAATTTTTGCTTTCCCACATATGGCTATATATACTTTTAGTGCTAGCTAGGTTTGCACCAAATGCATGTACCCAATAAATATACACCAATCCTCCAATTCCAAAACTCTACAAATTAACCCAACATTTGGAGCTTGAACCTAATGCCAACCCACGATTGTTCTCAATCTCTAATTTGTAAATTAAAAATCTACAAAGCCATTTATGCTCGCGTGTTATGCGCGTGCAAGCATGCATCTAATGGCAAATATATCCATAAAAATGAATAATAGAAAACAGCTAAGTATTATATAGCCTTGAGAGTACTTTAGCTATCCAATAAGACGCGTCCTTGCTGAAATCATAAACCACAAATTATTTTTCATCAAAATAAAAAGACAGTATCAACTCTCGGCCATCATTTTCTACTTTAAGAAAAACCCTAATTGAAAAAAAATACCACGATTTGTCCCAGGAAATCCCCACGTTTTCCCCTTTCCTTCTGTAGAGTAAACTCAGCTTTTCTATTATACTATAAACCAGTTCAATATATATATGTATGGCTGACCAAGCTAAACATCCAAGTCCCACATAGATCCCTTCACAACAAGTACTAGTAACACGTGTGTGAGCTATTTTTTCACTAGTCATGGCCTCTAGTTCCTCCAGTAAACACCCAATGTATCGTGGAATCAGATGCCGGAGCGGAAAATGGGTGTCTGAAATCCGTGAACCGCGTAAAACTACACGTATATGGCTCGGTACGTATCCGACACCGGAAATGGCTGCTGCTGCATATGATGTGGCTGCACTAGCCCTAAAAGGTAGTGAAGCTGTTGTGAACTTCCCGGATTCCGTTGCTTCGTATCCTATTCCGGCTTCTATGTCGTCAGCCGATATACGAAAAGCGGCGGCGGCGGCGGCGGCGGTGCAAAGAGGTGAAAACAAAAGTAGTGAGAGTAGTAACCTAGTAGGGACAGTTCAACATCATGTGGTCAAAGATGAAGGGTTCACTACAGGAGAGTATGTGGATGAGGATGTATTTTTGAACATGCCTAATTTGTTGGTGGATATGGCAAAGGGATTGCTGGTTTCACCGCCGAGAATTAGCTTGATACCTTCCGATGACGACGATGACTCACCAGATAATTGTAATGGAGAAAGCTTATGGAGTTATTGATTTGATTCAATATTTTTCTAATAATGCTGCTATAAGCTGCTACATTATTTTGGTCTTTTCATTTTCATCAAATGTGGGCCGGAAACAAGGACATGTTAGGATTTTGGAAGGAAGAAAGAAAAAAAGTGCCCATTGGTGGTATTAAGTTGCAGCTTTGAGCATTATTAACTTGTCTCCTTATGAAATAATATATATATAATGAAGACAAATTTGGTAAACAAAAAACAAACAAAAAAAACACACTAGTGTTTTGCAGCACGTACATTTATTTTTGGATTTAAGGCGCCTTTGGTTAGGGTTTCAATATATCTTTCTTTAAGAGTGCTGTTGTAGGTAGGTATCTATACATATGTATGTATGTATGTATGTATGTATGTATGTATGTATGAAATGATTTAATCTTCTTCTTTTTAGTCTTCTTCTTCCCTCTTTCATGTGACTGTTTCGAGTTCTCTTCCATTTTGATTTGTTGAAGACGAATTCAAAGTTTCGAACTCTTCATATTGTCCCTTTTAATGTGTATTTTTAAACATTTTCCTCTCATTTTAAGCAACATTGACAAGAATCAGATGATGTTTCCTTAATCATATTTTTGTCCTGGTTGTATAATTACATGGGTCCAGATTAAATTCGAAATTCATACAAATTAAATCCATATATAAAAGTCATGTTTCTATTCATATGATTCGAATTCGAGCCAACAGAAAAAAGGGTACTTCTTTAATCATGTTAGTCACTAAGTAATGATGCATAAATTTTGTTAAAACTTTTTGGAATTCAAGAGAAATTATGAGTCAAAACGTTAAGATGGAGAAAGAGGGGGGGGACCTATTGTGCACAGTGAACATAATGTCAATATATATCCATTTGATGAAAGATTGAAAGTTTAAAAAATGAAAATAGAGGTTATGAGATAGACATGTCTATTTGATTAAACAGTGGCACTGTTAAATTGTCGGGGGGACCCTTTATTATGAACAACGTCTACAGGTGTCTCAACTATACTTGCATTTTGAATTTTATGTTGTTTTTCATCATAACCAAATATATAACACATTATTAGGATTGAACATGGCAATGGATTGTGTCTGCCGAGTTGTTTGACTCTTTGTTCTAACCCTTCTGGTAAATGGGATTTGACTGCAAAGTTACATTCCAATCACAAATTTTACAATTAGTTTATTTATTTCGCCTACCTATGTAATACTTTTAATAGGAGAGGGAATGCTATGATTTTGATGAGAAGCTTTTGTAACAACTTTGAGTCACTTTAATCACTTCAACTTATTTCAGTACTTTATTTCAATTTCTTTAACCATTCATTAATAGTAATATGTGATTTGATATATTTCAGATGTTGACGAATATTTTAATACAGAAAGAATTATATAAAATATCATCCTGTATTTATTTTTCAATTATTTGATGACGAGAAGAGATTGTATGTTTCAATTATTTGATGACGAGAAGAGATTGTATGGAATTGTGATTCCACGTCATCTTTATTATTTTCCAATCATTCTCCTGTTGTCATTTTACTATTGGGAAGGGATAAGGATGACGTGAAATCACAATTTCATACAATCATTTCTCATTTGATGACATTTCTATAAATTTTTCCATGTCATTGATAACTTTTTTAACCTAAACCCCGAACTTCGAACCAAAAATTCTAAATCCTAAACTTGAACTTGAATTAAAACCCAAACCCTAACCTTAAATTCTAAACCAAAAGGCTAAATTTAGGGTTTCATGTTCAAGTTTAGGGTTTCATGTTCTGAATTCAAGGTTCAGGATTCAGGATTCAAGGTTCAGGTTAAAAAGTTTTCAAAATTATGTATCAATGACATAAAAAATTATTGAAATATAATTAAATAATTGAAAAGGGATACAGGATGACATGGTACCCCTGTTTCAATATAGGATGACATGGTACCCATTCTTTCTCTATTTTAATATATCTTTAAACTTTAAATACTTAGTTGGAAAGTCATTTAATAATTGAATTTAAGTGTAATGAATTATATTTATACATGAGCAACATGTTTGGATAACAATTATAATTTGTAAGTAATATCGAATTGAATTTAATTAAAGTAATCTAATAAAAATATCAAATTCTTAGAGAAGTTGAGAATTGAGTGAATTATATGAGTAATTAGCTAAAAACTGACTTTCAAATTTAAAAAAAACATTCTTTTTTTAAGATGTAAGCAAATATGTCTATAGAATCAAAATTTCCTATAATTACAAGTTCATGTAATTACAGCCATAGTAATTATAATTTCTTATAATTACATCAATTATGGGGTTCAAACACACTAAAATCTTACCCAAGTTTAAGTACTAAAGTTGTAAACTTTAAATCCTAACCTTAACTCAAATAAATCTTAAAACTCTAATATTTAAATTCTAACCCTAAACACTAAATTTTAAATTTTGCTTACTATTATTATCCTTTAATTTCATTTAATTAATTAACACAAAAAATTAGGGTAATTAGCATTACATTATTATTAAGAATTGATGTAGTGTTAGTTGTGTTGGGTATTAGTTAAGTTTTTTTTTCTTTTTAAATATGAAGTAACATATTTTTAATGAATACCTAAAAAGTAATTACATATATAGAAGCTAGGATAGCTCACATTATCAAACATAATTAATGTGTACAAGTATGGCAATTTCTCTCCACCGCAATTGGGATGGTGGGTTTAGAATATATTATCATGTAGGAAAGGTATTTCTATTAATAGCAATGCAATGATAGGAAATTTGTTTGAGTAATTTTTATCTCGTGTCCTATTAAAGAGAATATTCAAGTATTTATACATATTATTATTGTTCATAATTTGATTTTACTGTTCATGGATTTGACTCCACTATTCATAGGACTGACATTCAGAGCGTACTTCGGGCATACCGGACATGTGTATTGTCTGGGTCGTCTGCTGGACTTTGCGTTTCTCCACACGCAAGCTCTTTAGATATGGCAAACTGAGACCGCAAACTCTCCTTAGCTCGTACGAGTTGATACTGTGAGCTACCCCTGTTGTTCTCTCATTATACCCCTTGCGCATGTGCACCTAGTAGAGCCTATCTGAGTCACGAGTAAGAGACTCAAATCTCATCTGAATTTCGAGTCAGTGATCATTGGTGTATAACAAAATTATTATTTAAATAGTAGAAAAATAAATTTGATATACGATAGTATACATGTAATGTAAAAAGAGAGAGGTTAAATTAAGGAAAAAAAAGGAAGGAAAAGAAGATATAATGATGATGGATCATTAACCTCTAACTACATATAACTATTAGGGCCTACATGACTTTTTCTCCTCTTTAAGGAGACAAACATCTCATGAAATATCTAGTGGGTCCTTAATGGTATGTTCAAGCTAGCACTCAAAGATATGTCAAATTAACAATTTGTGATGTTACCAAGCAATCTTTTCTTTTTAAATGCTTTTTAGTGCTTACCAGTTACCACTTCCCCATTATGAGAATTATCATTACTCAACTCATTGTATGAAAATAAAATATTTTTTTAATCGAATTAATGCTTAGGTCGATTAGGTAATTAATTGTCAATTCGATCAATATAATTAATTTAATTAAATAAATTATTAAAATTTTATTAAAAATTTTAGTTCAATTAATTGATTAATTTAGTTCTTACTAGTTTGAGGATCAATTGATTAAATTTAATTTATTTTCTGAACTAATGTATCAACCGATTCTTAATCTAATAGGTCCAATCAACTAATCTACCCTAATTCTGATTCATTTCTCTTATCAAGTATGATTTCTTATTGTCTTTTTTGGGGTCTTCAATATGATTAATTTTGCAAGAGGAAATGCCCAAAAACGTGGTTAAATTTTGAAGTCGGCCGAGAAAATCCACACCCCTTTATAGAGCTGCCCTCAATATTGAACAAAAAGAATAAAAGTCCTTAGCTTTCATTGGTACCTTTAAATATAATAATAATCTAATCAAAACAATATATACGATTGTGGGTGTGGGGGTATATATTCTCTACGCCCAAAAAATGTAGTAGCCGAAATTCTTTTTTTTGAAACGAAAAAAAGAGTTTTTTTGACCAAAGTTGGCCGACATAACCATCTTTGTTTGCTTTTTTTGTTAACCCTTCACTTTCACTTTCTTCTCCCCTGGTTGGTAATATGTCTTTCTCTCTCTATATATTTATTATCTCTGTGTTCAACATGAATTTCGATTTTTAATTTGCATATATATATATAGATATATATGTATTAATTTTTTCTTTGAAAATTTTTATTAGAATCACCCAATAGTGAAACTGACGTCTGAAAAAAAATACAAAAAGCCTAACAAGAACAAAAAATGTATTCGGTGTTTCAATTAATGAGCATTGCATGAATGCAATTGCAACATGATGATTTGCCGACCTCCAATCTATATTCTCATTTAACTATATTTCCTTCGGTTTCATTAATTTAAAAATTAAGGATAAATATTAAATTTATACATTAATTTTAGTTTAATATGTAATTTTGTACGTAAATTTTGATTTGATGTTATTGTTATAACAGGTTAATTTTATCCTGCCCAATAAACAAAACAATAATAAATAAATAAAAGTCTATTTACAAAATAGATTGGCCCAAACAAAAAAGAGTCCAATAACCCAACCCATTTGCTAAACCTAATATCCAATAACCCGAAGCCCAATAGCTCATAACCTAAACTATTCTCAAAAAGTTAAAAAAAAAAATCCTAACCCCCTTGGCGCCGCTCCTCACCATGTCAACATGCTCGCACCCCAAGGCCTGACGCCTTCTATGCCACCGTTGCACCAAAATAGCCAAGGCGCAACTCCCGTCGTCGCCATTGACGATGGTACCTGCAAAGGAGAAAAAAGCACAGAAGCAACATCACAGAGTAGAGACAAAAAGGAAAAAAGAGAGAAATATTGTAATTGAAAGGCTATAAAGGCCGAACTTTTGTAAGATTCAAAAAGAGAACAGAAAATACGAAGAAAAGAAAACATTAAAAGAAAAAACGAAGGTGATTATTTTATTTTTTTGTTTTTTTCAAAAACATGATAAATAAAAAGATAAAAATCTTTTTTTACCTAGTCGTTCCACCTCCCTCCATCGGCGGAGGTCTTTTCCAACATCGAAAACCCCAGAACCCTTTAGGGTTTGGCATGGGCTTCGACGGAATAAGGTGTGAAAGGCGTGCATCAGCTAGGTAGAGCGGCTGAAGGTTTCTTTTTTTTCCGAACAAAAGGCTTGCCTTCAGATTTGGGCCGAAGAGGGACTGAAAGGGCTCGTTTTTGTAATTTCAGCCAGTAGAGCCGACGGTCGCAATTGCCGATGACCGGTGACCACGACGGGCTCCCGACAGCCCTATAGTTGGACCCTGGGTTGCATTCAGAGGAAAAAAATGAGAAGGGAAAGGATTTTTTTTTTTAACTTAGGGGAAGTGATTTTTTTAATGAATTTTTTTACTTATATAGGGCCCCAGTACGAAGTTGTTTTGGCTAGGCTTCAGAAGCCCCAAAACGGCGTCATTTTGATGCTTAGCCCGATGACATGACCCGAACCGCATAAGATCCGCGTGTTTTTATATGGGGTCTATTTATTTCCCTAGTCCTTCCACTTTTTAATTTCTTTTCAATCCAGTCTTGTTTCTTTTTTTTTCTTTTTTTTTTAAATTTATACCATGTGATTTTGGATTTTTTTCATTTTGGTCCCTCTTGGAACGGTGTGTTTAGGGAGTCTGGGAATAATTTCCCATTTGATCCCTGCTCCTTTTCGCGCGTTCGGTTTTGGTCCCTTAGTCTACTTTATTAATTAATTTATTTATTTTATTACAATTTATGCTCTTAGTTTCATTTAAATTTCGATTCAATCCTTTATTTATTTAATTTCAACCTTTTATGATCTGTTTTTTATTATTTATTTATTTATTACTTTTTTACCCTTTTTTATATATTTAAAAATTTATATTGTTTATGTTTCCTTTTATTTGTGCGTTTTTTCCCGATTTGTTATTATTAGTATTATTATTATTGTCGTTCATGTTAATATTATGATGATAACCATGACATGATTATCGCTATTATTATTATAAATAGGTGTATTTTTATTATCGCTATAGTTGCTTATTATAATTCATGAGCCTAACTCTTTTATTTTCTTATTATGTTTAGTTATTTATTTATCATTCTAATGTTATTATTTCATTCTTTTCACCCTCTACCATTTTACCTTATTTTGTTAATCACTATGTAATCATGTTAAAATCTATTTATCCGTTTTACATCATGCCTAAATAAATTAAATATATATCATTTAAAAATTTACCTTCGTTTTATCTAACAAATAGAAAATACTTAAAACCGAGACAATGTTAATTATTTTTGGAATTCGAGGAGTTGTGCTCTTAACTTACAGAGTATGGCATCTTCCTAAAACCAAAGTAATTGAATATCCTATTTAAAATAACAAAAAAAAAGATTTAGGTAATGATCAAACGACGGTTATTTTGCTTTTCAAGAATTAGAGGCATCTTGTCCTAACTCACGAGGCATGATCCTTCTTCTCGACTAACTTGGAATAAGGCCTTTTCTATTACATTTAATTTAGTTAAGCAATTTCTTAATACAAAAAGGGATCGTGTTTTAAATTCTCTTCAAATTTTCAATTCTCGACACTAAGACATCAAGTAATCAACTAGGTACCAATTTTGGCCGTCACAAGGGTGCTAATCCTTCCTTGTGCGTAACTGACTCCCAAACTCATTTACTGGATTTTGTAGACCGAAAATCATTATTTAGTGAATCAAACCTTTTATTAAAATAATCAAATTACGAGGTGATCCAATAATTCCTCATAAAAATTATTGGTGGCGACTCCATTTTCATTTTTCAAATGAAAAGTCGATTTCAAAAAAGAGGTTTCAACAATTGTATACATGAAACTTGAATTGTACGTGGTTCATATGTATACATACAACTTTGATTTTGATTCAATTTATACGTTTAAAGAAATAGATACATACATCTATTTACACATTGGATTAATATAATTGTTTGTTTATGAAATCAGGCACGTTCTTGACATTTTTTGGGCCCTAGACGAAACAATAAATTGGGTCTCTTTTAAAAAAAATTATGCATGTTATACACTCCTAATCCTTTATATCCATGTTTTGGTGCTTAATAGAGCACTTGGGGAGTAATAGGAGTGAAAAACAGGTAGAAATTAAAACAATAGAGCAATCTGAAAGCTAAACACGGGCAACAGAGTTTCACACAGGCAAACCACACGGGTGTGTGGATTTCAGGAACCATGTGTGCTGACAACAAAAAGTGTCATTTTTTAGAATTTTTTGGAACTTTAAGAAGGTGTAAATGATAAAATAAAGAGAGGATAATGGAGCCATAATAAAATAGCATGAAAATTATTGAAAGAACACCATTGAAGCTGATTTCCAAGCAATTTTCGATCAAGATTCAAGAGTCCAAGTTGATTTCTAAGAGAGTTATCATGGATTTCTTTTATTTTAGTGGTTATATTGTATTTTTGTGTTAGTTCTTGCAAGTATGAACTAATTTTCTAAATATTTAGGGGAGATGAACCTTACGATAGATTCTATTGTATTTCTAGTTTTATGCAATAAAATCTTAGTTTCTTTGTTTACAATTATGAATGCTTAATTGTTATTGGGTTGATAATTCTAGAGTATTAATCCATGTTTGATGTATATAAGTTTGAGGTTGAATAGATTCTTCTTGTGATTAGATATTGCATAATTGAATGAAGTTGTATGCAATTTTAGAAATAGGAAGACATAAATCTACCGGGTTAGAGTAAAATCTAATAGGGAGTCCATAGAGTGAATTAATGCAATAATAGGGGTTTTTAATTAGAAAGAAATTTTAATTAATCAACCCAGGTTTAGTGGCTCTTATGCATGAAAGAGGTATTAGCTTAAATTAGGGATTTCTATTTATCAAAGAACTAAGAAAAGAAGTCGCATAAATTAGATTGATAATTATATATGAAGTCTAGGTGGATTTTTACCTAGGTATTGTTTTCTCACTTAGTTGATATTTGATTTTTTTTTTGTGTGTTTTATTTTTTTGACACACTCGTTAGTTAATTTAGTTAGTTAATTTTAGTTTTAATCAATTCTTTGAATTATTAGGTTAAATAATAGTCTTCGAGGGAACGATATTTGTGCTCACCATAGTTATACTATTAATTGATAGGTGCACTTGTCTTAATTGATTTATTAGTTAGTTTAGTAGACATCACTAACTTATCAAAAGTATGGATAGATCCTCTGGCAATGACAAGTGCTAAGTTCTAGCACTGTCCTTGAGGGTCATACAAAAGGCACAACATTTCACTGCATCCGATGCACCTCAAATGTTCATATGATTGTTGTAGTAAGCTAGATGGTATTGTAAATCGCCATGACCATTGTCCATTTCTTTAGAAAGCTTAAATGTCAAAGACATGCAATGCACTACCACTTTCGGAGTTAAAGGCTTGTTTAAATCATCCTTTTTCCTTAGTGTTTACATTTTTTCTTCAAACAAACCTCCCTGCGCTTTTGGGTTTTACTCTTTTGGTTGATCTAGAAGGTTAGTGGGATTGCAATTTCATCTCCAATTGAGAAAAGGCTGAGTTGGCTCCTCTTTTTAGGCAACTAGCAGAGGGTTCTATTACTGAAGATCTAAAGTCCTTAATAATATTTTTTCATTTCTCTAATTGAGCTCTTGTTAGCGCTATTTCTATTATTAGTATAACCTTTGCTATGTAGAAAGCTATTTGTCTAACATTCTCATTTTTTCTTCCATCTTCGTGAATTGTTGAAATTTGAATAAGGATTTTGGAAAGTTTTCTCACCTTGGGGTGCATTAGTATTACCTTAATGATATAGGGGATAGTATATGGGTGAAGGCACTAGTAGCACTGAGGATAGCCTCCACAGTGAGGATGATGAGAATCATAAGTAGCACAAGGATCTTAGGGGTGATCCGACTAATATTGTTGTTGGATATACTATCTGTTGTTATTTTAAGGTTGAGTTTAAAATGGTAGGGTTTAGGTTTGTTGTTGATTTTGAGTTCCTTCTTCTACATTGAAAAGAATGTCAATAGTTGAATAAGTCATGTTGTCTATACTCACCGTATCAATTGTTGATACAAAGAGATGATGTGGAGGTGAATGTGGTGGAGATCATAGTCAATTCACTCTAAAGGAGTGGAGAGTCGTACAATGGTGATGGTGAAACTAAGGTTGGGATAAATAAGTAAGTGAGGAAGATAGTCGAATGAAAAGATAGAGGATAAAGTTGTTTGAGTTAGTTAATAGGGAGTTTGTCCCCTCTCTCAAAGGTGAAAGAAAGTTTATATAATTGGATCTAGTAAGACACATGACTATCTCTAATTAGCCAACTAGTCCCTGTTGGAAAAATAGCATTTTATGGGAACTTTGAGGCATATTCTCAATAGGTAAAGGTAGAGAGTTGAATCATAAATTTATGGTTTAATTTTCTACTCCATGAGACCTTTACAATGGTATATAATATGCTCAAAATGGTTGAGTGATGAATGAGAAATTTATGCTCAAAGTAAGCTACTTGGAAATATTTGTTGAGGAAAAGTAAAGGTTTAGATCCCACATTGGTTAAATACTAAGTGTGAGATGTGTATATATATGGGAACTCTCTTAAAGAATGAATGAATGATTAAGCTTGGAATCCTACATTGTGCGTAGGGGTGGGATTGCAAGTCCAAACTCGACAAAGTAGGGGGTGCATCTGCACAATGTGGGAGACGCGAAATATCTAGGCAGGTCGGGTCCAAAATGAGCCTGTGGATATTTTAGCCCAACATGAAATTATTGATTTGTTGGCTCCTTAATGGTAGATTTTGTGAATATTTCCAAAAATTCTACCATTTTAAATTTCTATAAAAGGTTATGAATTCTGTAGAATTTTTATAACTCTCATACTCTCTCACACCGAATTTATTTTGCTCTCAAAACTCTTTTTTTTCTCTATATATTTTCTAATGTTCCGGTGATAGAAAAAGGCAACGCTCGTTCTTTAATTGCTGTAGAGGTGCTACTGCTTTGATCATTGTTGTTGTTATATATTGGGAGACATTCGACCAATGTTTCTCCAAGTAAGAGCAGCCAAATCTATCTTAAGGAAACTGTGTTAAACAGGCCTCAACGTTTAGTAAATCTCTTCTTTTCTTTTCGATTTCAACCTTGTGTTACAATTTTTATTGAATTTACGTATTTGACAAATTTAATGTAAACTTATTCTATTTATATTTTATTTTATATATATAATTATTTATTTATATTAAATATTTTATTCGCTAACATGTTTTGTCCAACAATCTCTTCAAAAGTCATTATTAAATGAGGGACATGAAAATAAGTAGGTTATAAAATATATAAGTGATAAGTGATAATCATTCCATCTGAACAGTTTACCTGTAAAAGGTGATTGGTTTAAGTATTCCCTAAGCTCTTAGTAGATAGTACCATGACGACAGAAGAAAGCATGTTTGATGAATTAACTTGTACAACTTTACAAGTTGAGGGGTTAATAATTTCTGGGAAATTACTTTATTGGAACTTTTAATTAGCACAATTTTTAAGGTTTAGAAAGTTGTGGTCCTTCACTTTTTTTTTTATGAGAAAAAAGTCGAATAACATTAAACAGAAATAATGCCTAAAAATTTATTTCTATTCATTAAATCACGAGCTATCTCGAGTGAGATGTTGAGAATTTGCACTTCACTTCTCTTCATTACCCAAAAATTTAAATAAAATTGAACTTCGTAATCATAACATATATTCCATTTTAAGCAAGTGAATTTCAAGATGGTGACCCCACTACTAATATCTCTCATCTTAATTTTCAATTTTATAAAATTATTACCTTTATGTAAAGTTCATCGACAAGATAATTCTAAAGCCAGAAAGAGATTAGTAACAATGTAAATAAATTAACTTAAAATAATCAACAATCAATTTTAAAATAAATATACGTACTACGTACACAAAAAGGTTAATTTAATTAATATAAATTTAGTACGGAAAAGATGGACCTATGAAGACGAGCAACCATCCAATGTGGCTCTTCACAAACTTTCTTAATCCTCTTTAATTTTATTATTTCGTTTTATATAATCATGAAAAAAAATAAAGGGTAAAATTATATCCAAAGTCACTAAACCATTAGTAAGTTTACATTTTGGTCACTTAACTTCAAAATGTTACAAAATAATCACTGAACTATTCGAAAGTTGTTATTTTAGTCACTGAATTGTTAAGTTTTTTTTTCAAAAAAAATCTGGCTAGCAAGCTTTAAGGGACGATTCGACGATTGTGTGGTGGATTAATACCTATTGATAAGTAGAAGAACATACCTTAAATCCAAATTGATTTGATGGTCAGTGTCGGAGATCAGAGAAAAAATTATTTGAATTTTGATTCGTAGATTCGTGAGATTCAAAGTTGTTTCATAAAAAAATGAACTGTAGAAGAGAACGGAGATGAGAGCTTCCGACTGGAGTAGGCAGAATGAACAAAAAATGCCATACAATAGTAATTTTAACAGCTCAATAATTTAAATAAAAATATTTGAACAGTTTAATGATCGTTTTGTAACTTCGAAATTAACCAATCAAAATATAAACTTACTAATTATTTAGTAATTTTGATCGTTGTTTACCCAAAAGTAAAAAAAAAAAAATTCTCCCTCTCTATTCTCTTTTGTTTTAATTGATTATTAACATTAGCTGATTGATCCTTAATCATACTAAATAAATTAAAGTGTGTTTGTGTGGGACAAGTATATTAAAATATGAATTTCTATCTATATCAAACATTGCAATAAAAAGAACTGCATGAACTAAAATTATGCATCATGAAAGCATGTCTGAAATCTTACTTTAGTTGACAACTACTTTTAAAATGATTTTAAAGGAAAATGAAAGCAGCTTCCAATTTTGTAGGAGGGTTGTCCAATTTCAATGGTGGGTGAACAGTATTAAATACAAGTGCTTTTGGATCGGGTTAGGTTTGAGTTGGGTCTAATTATGATATTAATATGTTTTATTTTTGTTTAAAATTCAGCCCAAAATATAAGCCTAAAATTTTGCTCATATTTGTAAAAGATTAACCTAAGCTCATTTTAAACCCGCCAATATTATTTTTTAAATTTTTTAAAAAAATATTTATCTTATTTTAATATTTTTTATTTATTAATTTTTTATATAGTTAGCTTAACATTATTTTAATGTTTACATTAGAGTAATTATATATTTAGTATAAGTTTATTTTCTTTAATGTGTTTTAAATTACATAATATAAAGTATTATAAACTTAACAATGAGCCAGGCCGAGCTCGAGCCTTGAATATTCAAGTCTGAGCCTGACCTATGAACAATTCTAGTATCTAGGGTCAAGCTCTAAGCATAGTTTATAATGGTTAAATTCTGCTATTAGTCCCTGTAATTTGAAAAAGTTATAGATTTAATCCCTATGCTTTAATTTGATCAATTTTAGACTTTGAATTTTTCAAATTAGTGAATTTTATTCCTATACTTTTTAAAATTTTGAAATTTTAGTCTTGACCCAAATAATAGTAGTTAAACTCATTTAGTTAAATTCAATTACTAGTCTTGTACTACGCATACAATTGTGGATTTAGTCCATGTTCTCCAATGGATCGTTCTAAGTCCCAATACTTTTTGAATTTTATAATATTAGTCTTGACATAAATGACTGTCGTTAATCTATTAACTGAATTTTTAGTAAGTAATATGTAGAAATAATAAGTTGACAAAGCATTACATCTATTAATAACACATTTGTCGCTTTAGATTCTGGGAATAGAATAACTTAACTGAATGAATTTTACAGTTACCGTTTGGTGAGGACTGAAATTTTAAATTTTGAAAAGGAGGACTAAATCCACATGTCACAAAGTATAAGGACTAATAGTAGAATTTAACCGTAAAACTAAAGTGATTTTACACACTTTCATAATTTCTTTTGTACGATTAATATTTTAACAATTCAATCATAATATTCCTTTTTTCATTTACACATATCATGCATGTCATATTTGGAGTAAAATAAAAATTTATGGCTATTTGTCTTATGTAAAAAAAAATTCTAACCATTAAATATAGGAGAAAATATTTAGTACATTGCCGATGGAGTTTTTAGACGTCACAAGCAAGATCAAGAGATTCACAAGTGTCCTATACAAGTATAATATAATATTAAAAATATATATATATATTTTTTTTAAAAAGACATAAAAAATTTTGAAATTACTCAGTGAAATAAAAAATACACTATCCGTATACAAAATATTAATCCTATATATATTAATTTAAATAATATTTAAATCAATATTAATAAATTCAACAATTTAATTACTAAACTATTAATTGTACAAAAGATTATGAAAATATACAAAATTAGTTTAGTTTTACAATGATGTACATAAGTCAATTAGGATTCATATAATATTTATGTTATAGGTCTATGGTGAAGTAAATAATTCCATAAAACGAATCTAAAATATGTAATTAGTAATATACATATTATTGTGTTTTATTTCCCAACTTGAGAGTGGGGTATAAAGTTTGGACTTTAATAAGCCCAAATGCAATTATTTTGGACTTTAATAAGCCCAACTTGAGAGGGGCAGAGAGGGACTTTGCCCTCCCTCAAAAGCAAAATTATTATATAACTCTAAATGGTTAAATTATGATTAAATTATATATAATTCCTTCAAAAATGATGAATTTAAAAAGAGGGTAAATTACACCCACAGTCACTTTAAAATAGAGTTTGTCTTATTTTGAGTACTATAATTTTTTTTAATTTAGTTACTCTAATTAAAATAATTATATAAATTAATCATTACCTTTAAAATTTCCCTTAATCACTAACGGATGAAGGTTATCAGCAATCTTCTCTCAATTGAAAATCTTGGCCTCTCTTTTGTGCCATTGACATCTTTGCTGCCTAAGTTCCAGCACCGTTGTTCGGCTTCTAATTATCTTTTTCGACCACGATTTGACTTTAAAAATAAAGAATATTACGACTAATAAGTCCCTATTAAATTATTTAATTTATAACAAAATTGCTCTTTGAATTCAAAAAAAAATTTATGTTTAATTCGCCCCAAATATATGTACGATAAAGTGAGAATAAAAGTCACATTCCATGTTAAAGAAGTTGTCAAACCCATCCATGTTACTATTTGTCAAGGTTGGGTTCCAAACCAGACAATTTATGTTACCAATGTCATGATATTGACACCTCTTAGCCGGCCTGGAATTAGCCCTTTTTAATCATATCTAGACACCTTAAATTTTCAATCAGGTCTTAACCTTAATTATTTGTGATTCTGCTATTAATGCTCTCATTCACTGCGTCACTCGGTTGGTCGAGGATGAAGCCATAAATTTATTTGTGTTAAAATTAAAATTTAAAACTTTTAAGGGGTTAAAATATAATTTTATCCTTGTATATACTTATAATTTTAAAGAGATTAAATTAATTTATAATTTTAAAAATAGAAAGGGACTAAAATGATAATTTGGCATTTAGGGTGAAGAAGGAAGGCCCCTACCTGCCCCTTGGAGCCGCCCCTGACGTTGTCGATGACATTAGTATCTGGGCCTTCTTTGTTCTTTTCTCACCACTTTATGTATTCTAGATTATATCTGGGCCTTCAAATATATGTATAAAACACCACTCCAATTATATGTAAAAGTATTATCAATAAACCCTTTTTAGATTGAGTTTAATCTTTAAACTTTCAGTTGTTTTATTTAAATATTTCATATAAAAACAATAAAAGACGAAAATATTAGTACATTAAGATTTATTATTTTATAAAAAATATTTTTTAAGTAATTTCTTTGATCGAGTTGGTGTTTAATTGACTTTTAATATTAATTCAATTAGAAATCTTCTTTAAGTATAGATGAAATAAACCATGAAAGTCAAAAATTTCAACTCAATCACTATTTATTATAATATAATGGTTAAAATATATTATACTTATCTGTACTCTTCATTATTTTAGAATTTAGTTCTTGTACTTTTATTTTAGGATTCGACCATTTAATATTTCACATCATTTTAATTTTTTTTATCTCTTAGTGCTTTTTTTTTACAGTGCCATGCCATGTCAGGATGAATCAACAATTGAAGTGTCATGCCACGTAAGAGAAAATGTTGACCTTCAATTGACTAATGGTTTCCATCAATTTTGGCATTATTTGAAATTTTTTGCAATGTTGTGGGTGGCATTGCATAAAAACAACCTTAAGTGCTGGTGTGAAAAATCCTCAAAACGTTGAGGGTAATTTTTACAATTATGCCTTTATTTTTAAAATTTTAATATTTTTAAATACAAGTAAATACTTAAACATTAAAACATACGAATTTTTCTATAACACATTATTACATTATTACCCTTTTAATATATATGTATATATAAGGATAAATTAATAATACTATATGGTAGAGCGAGGTGGGACAACGCAAACAACTATCATAATCCCTCTATACCTACGGTTCAAAAACAAAATCCACTTCACCCTACCCCAAATGTACTTTTCAAAAGAAAAAAAAAATTACTCCATTTAAAATATATGGTTTGAAATCTATCGGACAGTTTAAAATTTGACATCCCTATCACTTGATTTAAACCACTTACATATATATAAACTGAAAGAAAAAGAAAATATAAACTGAAAGCTTACTTATATATATATATGGATCCACTTACAAATTGTAAAAATTAAAGTAGTTTTACATACTTCCATAATCATTTATATGATTAATATTTTAACGATTATATAGGCCCAAATCTGTCCGGGGCCCGTACAAACATAAACTAGATAATAATGAAATCAAATTTTTTTATAGTCCAAGTCCCTTTGTTACACTAGCCCAAATCTGCCAAATAAAACAAGCCGGAAACAAAACTAACCATAAGGCCCAAACAGCCCAAAAACTAAAACAAATTTAGCCAAAACCCTAGCCCCTATCTGCCTCATGCCGCTCCCCCACGTACAGCCTCCATAGCGCCTCCGTACGCCAGTGCACAGCCTCTGTACGCGCGCCACGTTCACCACGTACCTGCAAACAGACAAGAGAACAACAGCAAATAGAAAAAGAGAATAGAAAAACTTGTATTTTTTTTCTTTTCTTTTACCTTTCCATCGACTATAAAGCCCAAAACAGCATGAATGTAATTTTTTTTACGCATACAAAACAATCAAATAGAAAACAAACAGGAAAATGTGATTCTTAGACCGAGCATTTCTTTCGATTTCATTTCTTTTTTCTTCTTGATTTTTATTTACAGTATAAAAAAGAATAATAAAAAAGAAAGGGACTTATCTTGGTATTGTCACTTTCGGATCCTTGCTTGCTTCGTAGCAATCGAAGTTTAAGTGAGGATTCCGTGGCTTAAGAGCAGTGAAACCTTCGAGTTCGTCTTCGAATAAGGCAGATCGTGCTTTTCATATGATGCGATCCACTGAAATATGGAGGCGAAATGGCAAATGGGCGAAGGACCATCTCATTCGGCTGAAGGAGATGAAACGGAGAGGCTAGGGCTGCATTTTTTGGTTCGGCCGAATGAATAGGGGAAGACGCTTTTGTTTTTTTTTTTTTTTTTTGACATTTTTTAAGTGGCTAAATGAAGGGTTTTAGGGTTTCTTAACCTGGTTTTGTGTAGAGCATAAAACGGCACCGTTTAGGGCCTATTCCAGTGGCTCCAAAACGGTGCCGTATAGGCCTTGCCCGTGCGACCTGACCCGATGCCCATGGGGATCCGCGTGTTTTGGTCTTTAAGGGATAATTTGCGTTTGATCCCTCTCTTTCGCGCTGGTATCTGATTGGACCCTCTGTGCATTTTCTTTGTTTTTTTAATTTTCCACTGAGATTTGCGCGTTATTGCAATTTAACCCGCGCCTAAAGGCAATGCTTTGGGAGTTGGTATATTTCCAGTTTGATCCCTGAGCATTGGAGCGCATTGCGCTTTAGTCCTTCTTTTAATCTCAGCAGTTTATTTTATTTACTAAATATCCTTTTAGTTTAATTCTGTTTTAATTGAGTCCTTTTGAGTAGTATAATTCATTATTTTTTTATATTCACTTAATACTTATTCTTTATACATGTATATATGTACTTTTTTGAGTTATCATGATGATTTTACCCCTTTTTTATATAAAATCTTTATTTTAAAGCTTTTTATATCGTATGGTTTTAAAGATTTTGTATAAAATTTCATTCAAATGCCTTGTATACTGTTATACATATATAGTTCATGATAAAATTAGTTTTTTATTCTATATATATTATTAATTCTATGTTACTTTACATACATAATTTCTTTTCAACCTATTTATATATATATATATTTTAAAACATTATGTATATAAAATATATTTTATCATACTTTTTTTGTTATTTAAAACCTTTCATATTTTATATGTTCTTTAAATTTTTTTTATTATATGTATATGGTCAACTTTAAATAGATATTTCATTTTAAAAATATTTTGTACATTATTTGACTCAAATTTCCTCTTTTATAATATCTGTTTTAATAACAAGTTATGTATATACTTAGTTTTTTATATATATAAATTATTTCAAATTTTGCATGTGTTATTCACTTATAATTTTCTATATATAATTTTTTTTATTGTTTCGCATCGTATTAGTTCCTAATGTCTATACTGTTTTGTATATCATGTGTGTTCTATAGATTTCATATTGTTTTATATGTTACTATTTCATGTTGTTAATTAATTTTTGGTGTTACTTTCTTTATTTTATTATTTTATGTTCGAAAGCTTACTGTAGTTGTTTTGATATGTTTCTTTGATATGTTTTGGTGTATTTATTAATTCGTTTTTATGTGTATGCTATTATCCTTCGTGAAGTATAGTACATTATTCATGTATGTTGTCACATGTTTATAATTTCACCTCTCATTCACGATCATATTACGATTGAAATTTTCAACTTATTAATCCTAAATTAATTATTCCATTTTATTTCAAGTCAAATTAATGCGTTTTGAGCTACTTCTTTGTACGTAAGTGACTCCCAAACCCGTTTTCTCAAATTTCGTAGGCCAAAATTGATTTTTTTTTATTCAATAAAGTGTTTTATTAGGTGATCTGATCACACCTATACAAAAAAAGGATTGGTGGCGACTCCGCACCTCGTTTAAAAGTCGATACCCGTTTTTTCCAAAATAAACAAAAAATGGTTTTGACAACGATCATGCCATTATATTTTATGGTCTATTTTTATAGATCATACACATCAAATTTGATGTAAATTTAAAACTTCTAACTATTTGTTTTATGTAAAAAATTTAACCGTTGAATATATATTAATAAATAGAGTATTTTAAATCGATATAATAGAGATATTAGATTCATTCGAAATTTTACATATAAAACAAATATAATTATATTGATAAGTTTAACAATTAAATCATTAAAATATTAATTATATAAATAATTACGGAAGTGTGAAAAACTATTTTCATCTTTACATTATGTAATATAAATTTACACAAAATGATATTCCCAGCTTGAGATTTCAACAGGTTTGTAAAGTCAAAATATTTGACAGTATAATATAAATTCCAGTCTGTAATCATATAAATAGAAATAACATCAAAAAGTTTTCCTTATCAAACAATTTAATGTCAACTTTCATTTTTCCTCGTTCAAAATAGAAAATTAGATTATTTTCAAAACAAATCATTAGGAAAACGTTGTGCACGAATAATAAACCCAATATATGATTTGATTATAAATTCTTAATAATATGATCTTTTTGATACAATATTTAGAATTATTTATAGTTTCACATCAATTCTTAAATAGGAATATAACATACTTCAATATATTCGAACTTACATTCTCTTATACTAATCATAATATTAATACCAACCGAACTATTGCTCAATCGATATATATAATCAAAATTTAAGTAAAAAATAAAAGTATGAAATAAATTATAGAATCTCATGTTTTTGAGTCGGTTCCCGTACTGTTTTAGGATTTGTCTTGAAAAGGAAAAAAGAACCTAAATACAATGCATGCATGATTATGTCAGTTGAAGCGTATCATGAGGCCTCACCTGATACACGAGGATCGAGATGAAAAGATAAAAAATAAATAATTATGATTAAGACCATAAGGTTGCGTAATATGGTGAAAATGAAATTTTATGTTTACACTATACAACGCATTTCAATTGTTTGTATCCAAAAACCAACATTTATATTTATATTCAAGTTTACGGTTATTTCTTTCAATAATTATCGAAATATTTTTAAATATTTATAATATTTTAAATTTATATTCTTTATTTAAGAGTGTAATATATCTTATTATTACACTTAAATTAAATAAAATATTTGAATAACTAAAGTAAATAAGTTACTAGATTAAACTTAAGTATATTTTCATTATAATTTAAACTAATAAAATCTATATATAAGTACGTGATATTTTATTATAAAATACTTCAGTTGTTTTACTTTACATGAGATTAAAAATGATCAAGTGTTTTCTTAATAATAACTATTTCCATTAGTTAAATAAAATAAGAATATAATCTATTATTAAAAATAATTAATCACATAAATATGCGAAAGTGATATAAGAAACTAGTTTTCTAAAACACGAAATCTCAAAGTGTGATTTAGAGTAAGTTTGGATAGGCGATGCGTTTAGTGTAAAAATAGTAATGGCGGTGAGATTAGATATTGTACTGATACTGTAGCGTGAGACAAAAAGTAAGCTAATCGTCCATCCAAACTCACTCTTAGTATTAGTTAGATATGCACATTAAACCCAAAATGACCTAAGTTTAAATTGATCGAAACTTAAAATGATTCAATCAAATAATTCAAGAAGAACTAATTATCAAAATTGGATAGACGAACCCAAATGACTTGAATCTAGACTCAAAATTAATCTAAATTGAAAATGACTTAAACTGGTAAAAGCACTATGGAGGTCAATGTATTAGGGGTTAGATTACATTTTGTCTCCTCTACTTAAAAAATAGGCAAATCAATTCCTATATGTTAGATAAAAAAGCAAACCAATCAATTAGTTAAATTTTTTTGTCCATTTTTGTTGTTAAAATCTTGTCCACATACCTTAAAATGAGGTATATGTGACATATCACTTATAACTATCTAATTATTTTATCCAACATACCAATTTTTAATCATATAAAAGAATAAATATTTTAACAAAAGAGATAAATTTATTCCTTAATTTAACGTATAAAAACTAATTTATCCCATCTTTAATAAAAAAATTAATTCATAACACAAAATCTTCCGCAATAATTTTACTCCGAATATCCCTAAACCTAAATTCAAAAAAAATAAATAAAATTTTAAAATAAAACCAAACCAATCCATTCTAAAATTTGCATGGTACGGACAGTTCACAGGTGGTTTTCTTAGTCCACATAATTTCCTTCCCCAATCAAGCGCGTTGCTGTAAGCACCTTTCGTCGTACTGAGATTACAAATTAAAATAAGGGTAAACTATTAAAATAGTCACTTTAATTCGACTAAAATTACATTTTAATTATTTATGCTTAAAATATTATATTTTAGTCACTTATGTTATTCATGTTATAACATTTTAGTTACTGAGCTGTTAATTGTCATTAGCAATGTAATGGTAATCTGACGTGGCACGTTAAATCATCATTTCAAATGGAAATTTTAGATTAAATTATACAATTGATCCTTTTTTTTGTTTTGAGCAATTTAATTCTTATTTTTTTATTTTCTTTTAACTTTTTTTTCTTTTTTTTCATTCTTATCTGCTTCTCTCTCTATTTTCCTCCCTTCAACATTTCTTTTAATGTCGTTTTTCTATGTTTTTCATTTGTTAAAACTAGTCCCTATACTTTTTTTTTGAACAATTTAATTTTTTCGTTTTATTTCTTTATTTATTAAAGCCAAACATATTTAGTTACATATTCTATGTGTAAACCCATAAACCGTTTTTGGTCATTGCAAGATGAATAAAATTGATCCTATTGAATTAATCAATATCGGTTCTTCTTTGGTATATAGTAGAACACCAAGCTAAAATATTCTACCAAAAATATTAATTTGCTTACCAAATTAATGCCAAGAACTAGAAACTAAGCTAACCATAATGAGATTAGAAGGGTTAACCAAATTCATGAGAATCTTCATTGAAATATCATGTCCAAGAAATTCTATAAAATCACCACAATAATTTATTTTTGGGCCCTTTGTATGGTTTCAGCAATGACTATAAGATATCATAAACCCCATTTCACAATTGTCTATAAGAAGCAAAAAAGAAAATTAAATAAAAGAATATATTTATTTTGGGTTTTCATTGAAGATCACTACAAACTTGTTGCTCTAAGCTGAAAACATATTAAAAACAAATCAAAAGGAAGATTAAACAGAACGTATAGAAAATTGCCAATACCAAAATAAAAGTATAGGGACTAACTTTAACAAATGGAAAACATAGAAAAATTATGTTAAAAGAAATAGAGAAGAGAGAAAAATAGAGGGAGAAGCAAAAAAAAAATGAAAAATAAAGGGAAAAAATGAAGTTAAAGAACGTAAAAGAAAAAAATTAAATTGCTCAAAATGAAAAAATAGAGGGGCCAATTGTAGAATTTAACCTAAAATTTTCATTTAAAATGATAGATTTATCGTATCACATCACCTTGCCATTACATTGTTAACTAAAATTAATGGCTCAGTGACTAAAATATTACAACATGATAACATAAGTGACTAAAACGTAATATTTTAAATATAAATAACTAAAATATAACATAAAATAAATAAAAATGACAATTTTGATAGTTTGCTGAAAGTCAAAAACTCGTTAAATACCCAACGCCTAGAACCTGGACTTGGGTATTTTGAAAGTGATTTGGTTTGCGCTTGGACTTTCCTAGTTTTCTTTGTCAACCTATTTCTTAGCTTAAACCTCCCTATGTGGAAACCGTGGACCATACACTGTTCCCTCTTTCTTCGTATGGGCGTCCGTGTGAAAACCGCAAGGCTGCCAGGCGTCAGCCATTCCTTAAAAACCCACACAATAAAGTTTCACTATCGTTCCCTCTTTGAGTTCCAAATCCAACTCCATAGGTTTTTTTTTTTGCAGCTTAAAAAGCCCAACACAAAAGTCTTTTACTTTATGGCGGCTGAAACGGCGGAGACACCGTCATCGTCATCCGAAGAAGTTTATTCATTAGCAACGAGTAAGCCAAAGAAACGTGCAGGGAGGAGAATATTCAAAGAGACTCGTCATCCTATTTTTAGAGGTGTACGACAAAGGAAAAAGAACAAATGGGTATGTGAGTTACGTGAGCCTAATAAAAAAACTCGCATTTGGCTCGGTACTTATCCTACACCTGAAATGGCTGCACGAGCACATGATGTTGCTGCATTAGCGTTTAGAGGTAAAAGTGCTTGCCTTAATTTTGCTGATTCAGTTTGGAAGTTGCCTTTGCCGGCTTCAATGGATGCTATCGACATTAGACGAGCAGCTGTGGAGGCGGCCGAAGCGTTTAGGCCTAAAGAATCGGAGGAACAGTTGGGGGGCGGTGGCACAAGGCAGGGAAGTGTGGAGGCTTCTTCGAGTGGCGTCGAGGTTAACTTTGTGGATGAAGAAGCAATGTTCGACATGCCGAACTTGCTTGCTAGCATGGCTGAAGGACTTTTACTTTCTCCACCTAGGAGTACTAATCCGGATGATGATGATGATAGTGATATCGATGTTTCCTTGTGGAGTTACTGGTTTTTTTTTCAGTAAGGTGTTTTTTTACAAAACTGATCAATACCTGAAGGGAAGAGGATAATAGCAAAGGGGTGGTAGAAGCTAGAGGAGGAAATTTGAAGAAGAAAGGAAGGTGGTGAGTTTGGTAAAGCATTGAATGATGATAGAAAGCATCCATGGTTCCTTTGATTCCTTGTTTTTATCTCTCTATCTCTTTGATTTTTTTTTTCTTCTCATTTTTATAGGGGATACAGAAAAGGATTAAATATTTATGGAAATTGTATTAAATTTTTCACCTGAGTGCTGGCTTTAACTAGTAATTTTTTAAAAGATCAAAGTGGCATGCCTCGCAGACCGTTACATGCATCTTCCAACAATTATCATCTTTAGATTCATATATATTAATATAGATATAGTAAGGATAAATAATACATATATAGATGTAGATATATTGTTTTGTAATAGGATGTTGAAGTTTAAGTCAACTAGTTAAGGGCATGTACTTCGAGAAATTTTAGGCTATCTGGTTTTCAATGTCAACCACACGTTAAAAAAAAAAAAAGGTTCTTTTTTCCAATAGTCATTCTTTTGTTGGTATTCAATTATTAATGGTTAAATTATCGGATGGGTCCTTATACAATAATTTGAAGCATAAATTAGTCTCTTTATTATAGAAGTACGCAACTTAAGTCCTATACAATTTTTTTATACAAATTCCTATATATTTAATTTTGAAGTAAATGGGTTGATTGAAGCTTAGTTGGTACTATTGCTATGGTAGCAACAAGAAGGGCATGAGTTCGAGTACGCTTAAGTGTATTTTCCTTCCAATTTAAGGCTAAAAAAAATTGAAAGGAATAAAACTTTAAATAGTGGTAAGCTTTAACATTAAACAGTGCGAACATTTGATAACGTTAGGGATTAGAGTGGGCCAAAAATCTTTAAGGACTAAAGTGAGAAAAATGATATACTTTAGGTACTAAAGTGTGCATTGAGCCTTATTTATAATTTTACATATTTGTTTTAAAATTAAATGAATAAGGATTAAATTGCTCATTTATAAATTAGAAGAACTAATTTTACATATTTGTTTTGGTCACTCAATTTCAAAAAGATACAAATTGGTCAATGAACTATTCAAAAATTTTCATTTAAGTCATTGAATTATTCAAAAGTTTTTATTTAAGTCACTAGACTATTAAGGTTCTTTTTTCTTTTCTTGTTTTTTAAGTTTGGTTAACAAGCTCCAAGTGACATTTAACAACTGGTACCCATCAATGAGTAGAAAAACATACCTTAGATGCAAGTCGATATAACGATTAGTATTGAAGATCAAAGAAGAAATTTATTTGAGTTTTGGTTCATAAATTTATGATGCTCAAAGTTGTTTTATAAAAAAAAAATTGAAATGTAGAATAGAAGAGAAAGGAAAACTTTTAATTGGTACTGCAGGAGGTGCAAACAAAGAAGGCCATTAAACATCAATTTTAACAGGTCAGTGACTTAAATGAAAACTTTCGAATAGTACTCAGTGATCATTTGTTTTCTTTTTAAAGTTTAGTGACCAAAATGTAAACTTACTAATAGTTTAATTACCTTGAGGGTAAATTTATCCAAAGAAAAATAGACATTGAATACTTATAAAATCAACCCATTATTTCAAAATTCGAACAAAGATCATACAAAGACAACATTAAACTAATGAAACGCACTAGGTTGAGAACTTTCATTATCACATGAAGCTTTATGGTAAGGATATCCACGTGGAAACCTTAAACACGCATTCTTATAACACCCTGGATCCTTAACTTGTTCATAATCGAACCGAATCCATCTCTGTTGATTCAATGAATAAACCTCGGCATACGTTTCATAAATCCTCCATTCACAAAGATTAACCTTGTTTTGTACACAATCATAGCTGTTTTTGTAGGCAACAAATGAACCATTGGTCGTGCTACAGTAGTATATAGTGTCGGGGGTTAAACCGTACCTGAAACAAAACCTGGTTTCTTGACGAGGTTTTAATAACCTGGTTCCTAGGTAATTGTCGGTTAGGTCGTAACGAAAGCATCTAATCGTTTCTTCATGGGACACGTAATTGGTTACGTAAATTTCATGCAATGGTAGCTCTTCGGGTTTCTTGCATTTTGATTCACACATGGTGTTCCCGTACAGTAATAAAATAAGCATGGAAATGGAGTTTATGGTGTTTTTATTCATGGTGATGATGGTGAAAAAGTATGATGTTGATGATAATGGGATAATTCAAACTTACTAATTTATAATGCAAGAAGGGAGTAAATTGGAAGTGAAGATGATATTAAATTTAATGTTATTATTGTTACCAAAAAAATTTAGTGTTATTAAATCTCTTGAACCGACTTAATTAATAGATTAATTACACTCCACGTTTCAAAATTAATTTTATTATTGTTACCAAGTTTTATAAAATTTTACATAGTGTGATACTTGTGTTATTTTTTAGTTCAATTTGGTACTTATAGTTGATAGAAGTTATATATTTTCTTCTCAAAAGGTAACAATATTAATTTTTTAATATTTAATTCGTATTTTAGAGTTGATTTGATAAAAATACATAATTAGCTAATAATATTAACAATTAACTTTAATTAAATCAACCTTATAACCCAAATTGAATCACATTCATTGGATCATATATATTTTAAAAATTAACAATTAACTGTCTAATATGATTGGTATATATGTATTTAAAATTTAATCTACGAATTTTAAATATACTAAATTTCATACTATACTAATATTTAACGTATAGGTTGATAGTTAGACCAATAAAAACCTTATCGATATGATATTGAATATTGATACTTCGAGAACTAAATAAAAAGCTCTAAAATTTGGACTTAACAAGAGTATATTTAGGACACATGGATTAAATTTTAAATATATTTATATTTACTACATGAACAAGTTATATCAAACGAGTTAAAAGCCAACATCATTAAAATTTAGGATGATTTTTTTAAACTTAAATTCAAATTGTTTATACAAAAAGTATACATGTATTGAACATCTAATTCACGTTGACAATAATATATATTATATTAATATTATACCGATTTTAACTTAATTTAATTAAACTCCTAAAAGACTATTATTGCATTCATAACCATTAACCTAATATAGATGGGTTGGGAATAGGTCTTAAACGTTCATTAAAGACTTAAGCCTTTATTTTTGTTACAAACTATCTTTTATGCGGGGGTGGAAATCTGAAAATGTTAGATGCCTATACTCCATAAGTAACAGTGCCAGTTGCGACAATGGCCTCCCCACTGTGAAGAAAAATATTTACTAATTTCAGGACAGTCCCTTCAGTTAAAAAGGGGTTTCACTGTTTTCTATTGCTATCTACTAAAAAGCAGAGACATCATCCTCAATAGTTGTAATCTGGAACTCTGCGGGTTGAATTTTTGCCCATCACAATATTGACAGTGCATTTATCTGTAGTTAATATAATAATACCAATAATGATAAAATTAAATGCTATAATAATATTATAGTGTAAAATAAAATAAAAGCTAAATGCATCACGTTCACATCTAAAGGACCCTTAATGCCTTATCACTCTGTCCCAACAATAAACATTCTCTACTATAGAATAGGATGAAGTATTTTGATTGCATATCTTAGATAATGAAAGGCAATCACATAAAATCACTTAAAAATACACAAAATGAGGTGCATTAAACCAGTGAAACTATGTTAAGCCTGTTCAAGTCGATTTAAGAATTAAGTTATCTGTTTAAGTTTGAAAATTCACTCAAAATTTAAGAAAATTTGAGCAAAAAAATATTAAGTTCAGAAAATAGGCTTTGACCAAAAATTAAACTCACTTAAAATATAATTTAAAGCTTAAGCATAACTCTTTTCAAGTTTATAATTTAATAAATTTTCTTTTATATATATTATCTAAATTATATAATATTTAATTAAATTAACTATATTATAATATAAATATTAAAAAACATATTGTTTATGTTTAAAATTTTAATAAAAATATATAATTTTAAATATTAAATAAAAATTATATTTTTAAAAATAAATATGGGAGAATTTAAATGAATTTAAATTACTCATTTAAATATATAAATAGACTTCCATATATTTGAGGTGAAATTAGGTTTATATAATTATATACGATATTAATATTATGCATAGGTACAACCTAAATTCCGCCCGGCCCGGCCCTTATTCAGCGGCAGTTGTTCTCCGAGAGAAACGACGACGTTCTTTTACATTAAAATTTATGTACGAAAGTGGACCACATGCATGTTCTGACAAAATTCAGGCCTGAGCCTATGATGGTGGGCCCAATCATGAAGTAAAACAAGCACGTGGCCGACGATAGCTTTGGAAAACCAATCCAACGGTTTCAATTAAAAGTCTATTTTCCCCACTCGATCGGACGGTTATAATCAACCCTTTCTCAATTTCAAAAGTTTTCCATAATTAAACCCCAAAAAATTATTGAAAGTTCCTCTCCACTTCCTTTTAGCCTGAAACAAAAGCCATCCCCCCAAAAAAAATAATTTCCTTTTTGAACCCTAAATATCCCTTTTTTTTCCCCTTAAACCTCAATTGAACCGCTCAATCTCACCATGAACGGTACGAAAAGATTTGCCTTATCGAGCTCGGCTGCCGATGCCAATGATTCTGCTGTGAGTTTTCTGAAATTTTACATATTTTTAGTTTTTTTTTTTAAATGGTGTTGCTTCATAGTTTCATTCCCTCAAATTGATAGTATAAACCTAATTTATTTATTTTCTGTTTCTAAATGCTAAAGTAAAGAAAGAGGACATTTCTGTAGTGATTTGTTAGTAAGTTTTTGTGGGTTTAATTGACTTGTAAATAAGGAAGTTAATGAGCTTTGAATTAATGGAAAAGACTGTTAAAATTCGAATCTTTTGCGTGTTTTTTTAGTTTCAGTTAGCTGACAAGTATCTTAGGAAGGTCGAAGGTTTTCTTTTTTGAATATCTGATGTGGGTTTATTGGGTTTTGAAGAATGGACTTGGAATTGATGGAAGATGAAAGTGTTTGATCATGGCTATCATTGTTAATGTTTTGAAAAACCGAGAGAACAAACTTGTTAATGACTAGGGCAAACTAATTTCAAAAGATTAGAGTGTGCTTGCATTGTTGAAAGGAGGGGGAGGAGTAATTATGACTATTTTGTATAACTACCTAATAGTCAGTTTTTATCATTTGATGTTTCGATTTATCAATCACGTTGTTGAATTCATCAATCGTGGTCTGCAGTTCCGCAACAAAAGAATAATGGCAGGATCTCCTTTTGATCCTCAAAGGGCAGAACCATCTCAACAGCAGCCGAATGCAACACCACCATTAGACCCGCAGCGAGCTGAGTTGTCTCGGCGGCATGTGAAAGCTCTCAACATCCAATTTGCAAGGTCCTGTCTGTGATGTTTCTACAACGTGCTTCTGCTATATATGCTTGTTTAAGACTAAATGATTTGATCTTTTGCTACTTATAAAACATGTTTGATGCATTTAATGTTTTTGTCAGTCCCTAGTATAGCCAAGCTTCTTGCTTCTTTGTCTCTGGACCTTAGCGAACTTAAAGATTTTATTTATTGTCCATAACAACATTTTATGTTAGCAGTTGGGTGCAGTCACAACTGAAGAATCACCCTGATGAGCTTTGGCAAGATGGTGTTAGTGATTACCTAAGTCATGCTTCAAACATTATGGTAATTTCTGATGGTTTGTCATCCACTTGAGAAATATGGTCATGTTTTTACAGTCTTAAGTGAATACATTTAATTGCTAATTCTAGGGCTGTACTGTTAGATTCTTTGAGCTCTGACTTTAAAAGGATTTTGTTTTGCCTCTTCTTGTTACTTTTGTTTCTTCACATTATTTCTTTATATGAGTAAAACTAAAGCTAGCTGCTGTGCTTGTTTTATGATAAGTGCGTGATTTCTAAATTATTTGTGATATTTCTTGCCTCTAATTATTGTATTTATGTTCTTAATTATATTATTTATATTTTGTTTATTATTGATTCAGGAAATAATTGGAGAAAAAGGAGCTTGAAGTTTATTTTTGACAAGTTTTTTCGGTTTAAAGAAAACAAAATAAAACTAAGATCGCCTAGGTCTAAGTCTCCCCTAGTCTTAACCTAATGATGTCTATTTATAAGGCAAAAATAACTTAATGGAGAAAATAAAAAAGTGCCCTTAATTAAATTGAACAGAAACTTTTTAGGTTTCTTGACTATTTTTGCGTCAAACTTTCAGGCCATTTTTGGACATCTTTCTGACGTTTTTGGGCTTTAGCCATGAAATCACTTCAGATAAACCTTTCAATTCCCTCTGAATCGGTATGTTATGGGCCCAAAACTGAGGCTTGTAGCTGAAGTTAGCTGAAGTTATGGCCAAAATACTGAAACTGCACTGGGTTAAAAGTCCAAACCTCAAAAAGCTTGTCAAAAATGAACTTTAAGCTCCTTTTTCTCTAGTTATTCCCTAAATCAAACAAACAACATATAAATATAATTAAGAACATAAATAGCATAATTCAAGGTGAGAAATATCACAAATAATTTAGAAATTACACACTTATCATTTTATATATCAGTATTTAGTTGTGTTTGCAATTGGGTGTTACTTGCTCATGCCATGCACCTTTAGAGGACAAAAATTGGAAAGATTTATATCTTTCCACTAGCAGTTTTGTTGACAACTTTAGGTAGACTGTGCATCTATTTTGAAGTTCTCATTGGGCTTGTATCACAGATAACCCTCATCTGAGTATCTGTGACTTCCACTAATATTTAAATTAGTATGCAAGAATAGACCTCATATATTTAAGGCATTATTGCTTTTGTTTGCTAACTTGAGAGGTACTCCATTTCCTTGTTTGCAGGAAAAGTTCAGTGATGTTGTCAATTGGCTCAAAGCGAATGCGGATAATGGTGACAGTTTGTCTGCTGCTGAATCCCATAAAAATGAAAGCAAAATGGTTCCTGAAACCAAGAATACTGAGATTAAGTTTTTTCAAGGGAAAATTGGATTCACTCCAACCAGCACAACTACAAGCCTTATTCCAGGCTCTACAACTCTGAGTTTTTCTCCAGGCACCACAGCTGGGATGTTTTCTCTAAACACTACAACTACACGCTTGACTCCAGCTGATATGACTAAAAAATTTCCTCCATTGGGTACTACTACTAGCTTTACCTCAGCTAGTTCAACTACAAGCTTCACTCCAGTTGGTCTGACAACAAGCTCAATCGCAGCTGGTTCAAACTCAAGCTTTTCATTTGGCCTTTCAACCGCAAATTTTACTTCCTCCAGTGCAACAAATAGCTTTTCTTCATCTAACATGACCTCAAGCTTTGCATCTCCTTGGAGCACTGGAGCATTCTCTAATAGTCAGAGCCCTTTCTTGTTTGGTAGGTGTTTCATTGCTTTTTGCTACAAGTACTATACAAGGATTAAAACTCAACATTATTAGCTTGAAGATTTTAAGACAACTGCGTATTTTACATCCTATTTTGTTATTTCAGGAACTCAGAGCTCAGTTTCAGTGGACAACAATGCAGCAGATGATGCAGATGATGGTGGGACAATCAAACTTAATCTTCTGGTCCTTATTTACTGGATATTGCTTAAGTCTTAAGGCATTCCTTCATTAAATTAAGCCTTGTCATGTAATTTTTTCTTTTCTAGGTTACTTCGTTTTATTAGTTTTAACTCAATAGGTTAACCCTTTGCCTCTCCACCTCAACTTTTAATTTCGTTCCTGTCTCACTATGTGCATATTAATAAGTGTCACGTTGGATTGTCAGAAAATGAGTTGCCACAGCCAAGCAGTCCATCAGTGAAGAAGTCGGAAGAGAAGGGTATTGTTGTTGTTCATGAAGTCAAATGCAAGCTTTATGTCAAGGTGTATCTTCTGAAAACTTGTGTTCAGTAGTGATTTTTCGTGTTTGCCTACTCTTGACTTGTAACATGGTGTTTTGGGTTCTGACCTTCCCTCTTGTGTCATACCAGTCAACTGATCCAGCAGATAAAGATTCATGGAAAGATAAAGGCACTGGGCAACTTTCCATTAAATGCAAAGAGGGTATCAGCAAGGGTTCGAAAGATTCCAAACCAACAATCGTTGTTCGAAATGAGGTATGTTCCTTTATACACATTTATCAGTTACAAAAAGACAAGTTCACTTCTACAAGACTATAACAATCTATTGGTTGCAGGTGGGGAAGGTGTTGCTAAATGCATTGCTATATCCTGGGATCAAAACAAGTGCACAAAAGAATTCCCTTGTTGCAATATTTCATACCTCGGTAACATGTTTTAACCTTCCTTGCAGAATTTGACCTTGTTTCGAGTATTTGAGTGGACCTTGTTTCGAGTATTTGAGTGACATGTCTTGGATTTTGTAGGATGAAGGTGGCGATAACCAAGAGATAGTGGCACGTACCTTCTTAATTAGAACAAAAACAGAGGATGACCGAAACAAACTGGTAACAGCAATCCAAGAGTATGCACCAGCCTCGTAACTGTATGTGAAATCCATTATTTTGAGCCCCAGAAAATATAATGTAAACTTGAATGAGTGTAATTTTCCTGGAATATTACTCCTTTACATTTTGCCAGGGTCGGCTTCTTAGGGACTAGACCAGCTGTGTTCTGGTGGCCCCAAAAAAAGCAATGGGGCCTATTTCATAGTCCGGACTAAAAGAGATTATTATATATTCTCACAGCAGTTGCACCATAAACAGAGATTACAGTGTTCATTTATCTGCAAAATCCCAAAGAAGTGTTTTCTTCTGGTTTTTTTTTTTTAGATCTGTTGGGTGCCATTTCAAAGCTAGAAGTTGAAGGCATTCTACTGAAAAGAATTTTGTTCGATTATTGTTTAGATAGTTTACTCTAATTACAATGTAAAGGGTGGATGCATAGATGGAAAGGAAGTTCTATAGCTATATACACACAATATGTTCTATAGCTTATATATACACATATATATACGCACGCAATTTGTTTGTGTATGTATATACCTGTTATTATATGTGACCAGCTCACTTAACCACCTTGACCAGAAAACGTAACGTGGAACTCGTCCTATTTGTAATCAAAGGGTTCCCTTGCTCAAAGGAATTGTTTCACTTGACATTGTATGATCATCATTCCCAGGTTCCATCTTTCAACACTTGTCTCATGTATGTTAAACGTGTGGATTATACGTTAAATCATATTAATCCCACTTGGATAATACTCAAAATCACATCAAACCCACATATGGACTTGTGTAATTACAGGTACAGGAGGTCAACCATGATTTAACTTGTTCCCTTTAGATGTGCATGGAGGGAGGCATACATCAAGTCATTTGGTTTGTTGAATTTAACTTCATAGGTTAAGGCGGTTAAAGCCTATAACTGCCAAACGGCGGCAACCTTCGTAACTTGGTCAAGAATCTTGGCCGAGATTCACGGTGTGTCATTAAATACCGTTTCGGTATCAAATAATTTATGCTTTGTAAATAATTTTGATATTTTGAACAATTTTTTAATTATTATATAAATATATTTTTATGTGTATTATGGAGTTATATTTACATGTACAAATAATATAATATTTTATTAAAAGTAAAAACTGATACATACCAATATCAAAATAGATAAAATTAACATTTAGTCCTTAAAACTGATAACTTTACCATCTTGGTCTCTAAATTCTTTTTGTCCATTTCAATCTTAAAATTTGACAACTTTTTTTCAATTTGATTCTTGAACTTGAATTTTATTAATATATGATGATGAAATTATGATACATTATCACTTCAATTTTCGTTTTAAGAAATTTAAAAATACATTGATCTAGATTTGTGAATTCTTATCGCTTAAGAGAAGAAGGCCTCACGAGTTGAGGCACATAAAATTGGCCAAGCATTTTATTCGAACAAATATAGAACTAAAATGGATGGTTTTATGTATATTAACAGTTCTTTCTCCCGAGTTAAGACCCGTCATTCAGATAGATCGAAGAAAATTAATGAATACTGATATTAATAAACTCTATAGAAAATTTATCCACTGAAATAATACTCTTACTGATATATTAATAACAAGTAGGTCTATGCCTTGAAAATTATAGTAGGTTTATGTCAAAAAAAGAGAAAGTGGGTAAATAAAAAACCCATAACTTTCAGCTTTAAAATATATTGTTGGTTTGAAAGATTGCATTCGCTAATCATGTGCGCCCATATTTCACTTCTCTTTTGGTCTTCCCATTCACTCGTGGATTCCAACTCAATGCTTGTCTATGTTTCTTGTTTGATTTGGACACAATGAATCAGTTTGAGTCATAAGGAATTCCAGAATTTAAATTTAATTAATATAAATTAAAATGAATTTTTTTTATTACATTTTGATTTATTTTAAAAAGTTTTACTGATATAACTATCAATTATAATATATAATCAATTAAGATAATGCATAATAAAAAATTAACAAAACTCACATAAGTTATATGTAAATAGTCGAAAGGAGACCTACATAATACAATTAAAGATAGTAGGACTCAAAACTCGACATTGTAAAATTTAAGACCTTAGCTTTTGTCAATAGTGTCAAGACTAGAGATAGCAAAGAAGTGAGATGAGGCAACTATTGTTAAATCCACTATTATTGTACAATTAGCACGTTTTATTTCAATACTTATTCTGCTCCACTATAGATAAATAATTTTAAAAATTATTATCATTTCTATGAATGATAAATACATTCATCTCTATCCCATCTCGCTCCGTTAATATTTAAATTTTATTTATTTATCTTTAAAATTTTTAATTTTTTAAAAACAAATAAATATAAGTATAAGCATATGATTTTTTTTTCTAACACATTTTTATATTTTTATAAAAAAATTAATATAGGAGACATATGGACACAATCTGCCAAAAAATCAATTAGGCACTAAATGAACACCACTTGTGTCACTTCAAGTTTCAATCAACCCATATAAAGTTGCACTAAGTTCTTTCCAAATCCAAACAGGACAGCCCCACTTTCACATATTGCCCCTTTTTTTTCTTTTTCTTTTAAAAATTTGTAATCATTCTTTGTAATTTATCCAGTTTGCCACATTTTTGGTCCACATTTCCCAAATTAATTCATATCCTTTACTTTTTCTTTAGTAAATTTAGTCAATGCATTTTTATAGCTTTGTATATCTTAATCCAATCATTAGTGAATTTAATCACTTCATTTTTATAGGTTTGTAAATCTTAATCCACTCATTACTAAATTTATGTTAAAAATAATGATATGACAATAACAAGTAAATAAAAAAAATATGTACAAAATTTCACACACGCATAAAATTCAGAATTTTTTATTTTATAGAATTTTCCTAAATTATAGAAGAATTAAAAAAATATAAAAGATATTAAATTGTAAAAAGTTACTATATATTGAAAAATAAAATTAATAAAAAGTAAGTATAAACTGACAACATGTATAAATAATAGAATAGAGTTACTTGTTATTATAAAATTTCGACGTTTTATTTTTTTATGTAGAATTAAAGAGTTGTCTAAATAAAGACTTACATCGGATATTTGAATCCGGGTAAGTTCTAGAATGAACAACCCTTAGTCACCTATCCAATCATGAAAGTTCAGTTTTTTTTTTCATCATCTATATGGGATTGTGTCCATGGCTAATGTTAATGCTAGTAGTTTTCAGAATTTCTCTTGATATAATTATTTTTAAGCTATTTTTCTTAAATATGTTATAAATCTATTATTTTTCATAAATTTGAAATTTAATCTGCCTACTTTTATATTTCAAAATCAAGTTTAATTGTTAGCACAGTTAAATTAGTTGATGTGACATTTTTTTTTGTAAATAAAGTCTCAAAATAATTACAGTATTATTTTAATATCATCATGCATAAACCTACTATCAAATCATAATTGATCAACAATCACTTCCGGAGGTTCCTGGAAAACTATTGGAGCATAAGGAAACGCTTTTATCTTCCCAGCCAACAAGTGTGCAGTTACATTGACTTCTGTTGGAATCTTCTTAATAATTACCCTCCACTGTTTTCTACAAAGTTCCTGAATTCTCGAAATTAGGTCCCTATACAATTGCCCATAGGACCTATCTAAGATGACTTCCATAACTTGTGCACAATTAATTTCAATCATAATATTAGCCAAACTATTATCCCACGCCAGACAAAGCCCATCATAAATAGTCCAAAGTAATGTAACTAAAAGATTTCGTTGTAATGAACTTAAATTTAATAAAATAATTTAAAAATTATCAACTATTTAATTTAAATTTTAAAATCTAAAAAAATAAACACTAAATTTTTTAAATTTAATCAATCAATTCAATTGAAAATCATATTTTTCTTCTTTAAGTCTTTAATAAAAAGTCAACTTTATAATATAAGGTGCTTAAAGAGTCAAAGGAAATAGATTCGCATGTGTGCTCCAAAATGTATGGCTCAAATCATGTATGATTATAGCCCACTAAGATATTATAAAACATCTTTCAAGTATTTCAATTTTTCTATTTAGTATTATAAAATAAAAATAAGAAATTCTTTTTTGTATTTATAATTTTATTCTACTCTTTGATGTGTGCTTCAATAATTATTTATTTTAAAAACTATATTTTTATTTAAGCTATAAAATTAAAAAAAAATGACATTGGTGTTATTTTTATATTATTAATATTTTAATAATTCAACTGCCATATTTTATTTATATAAATACATCAATTTGACATAATTATTCAATAAATATTGATATATATACTATTTTAAATTAATATAATAAATATATCGGATCTGCTTGAAAATTTACATCTATAATAAGTGCTATTAAATCGATCAATTTAACTATTAGATCGTTATCAATCCCTTTTAATATGACATAACACATAACACATTGATTAACTTTTAAACAAAATATTTATTGTATTAATTAAGTTATTAAATTAAAACATTTAATTAGAAAATCATTTGCGTCACTTTCTTTCTATTGCGTACCCTAAGCAAAGTCATTTGGGTGTCCATGTTGTCTACTCAATCTCTGATACAATTACGTTTCTGGTATCTTATATTTTTGGATTTTTTAAATTTAGTCACTCTAGTTTTAATTTCAATAATTTAATTTCTCTACTTGTTTGATTTATAAGTTAAAATATAATTAGATCATTAAATTTGAATATCTAACATATTGATATTCAAAGATTTAGTTTAAAAATTAAATATTTATTAATAACACATTTAAAATTAATAGAAGTCAATTAATATATTAATAAGGACTAAATTATTAGAATAAAAAGTAAATAAATTAAAGGAGTTAGTAGGGTCAATCTGCTTGTGAATGAGTTGGATTACCAAAATAACTTGCATGAACTGATTCTGTACGACATTGCTGCTATTTGCTAATCAATGAAACTTTTTAGAGGTATATTTAAAAGTAAAAAAATAAAGAGATTAAATTCCAAAATTCTAAGGAGTATTAGGAGTGAGAGCATAATTAGACCGATGTGAATTCATTTTAAAAGGCATAATTTTGGTTCTAGTCCTTCTATTATGTTAATATTTGAAATTTAATTATTCCATTGTAATTCAATATAATTTAATTCTCTATTACAAAGTAGTGACATTGATTCCCCCCCAAAAAAAAAACTTATTTATTTGGATAACATGTAAATTTATTAGGTTAAAACACGTTACAAGTCCTTGTAATTTTTGTAAATTTGAAATATGGTCATTGTATTTTATTTCTAATAATTTAGTCCCTCAACATTTTAGATTTCAAAATGTAGATCCAACTATTAACACTATTAAAATTATTTTGTTAAATTCAAGTTTATTACAACGTTATTTTTTTATTTAAAAGTGTCAGGCTAAAATGTTTAACAAAAAAATTTAACAGTTTTAACAATTGGGCGTGAATTTTGAAATCTAAAAAATAGAGGGACTAAATTCTTGAAAATAAAAAAAATATAAACTAATTTCTAAATTTCAACCAACTAATAATATTATAAAATATAAATAAAATTATACCAAATTAAAATATAAAAAATAAGATGTTAAACTAAAATTAGATTCTTTTAAAAATGGGTAAACTACACCTAATGTCTCTAAACTATTAAGAAGTTTACATTTTGATCGTTTAACTTAAAAAAAGTAACAAAATTGTCATTAAACTGTTTGAAAGTTTTCATTTATGTCATTGAGTTATACAAAAAAATTATTTAAGTCATTGAGCTATTAAGTTTTTTCTAAAAAAACTTGACTAGCAAGATCCAAGTGACAGTTCAACGATCATTGCGGTGGATCAATACCCATCGAGTAGAACATAACTTAAATTTAAGTCGATCCGAAGGTTAGTGTCGAAGATCAAAGAACATAGTTGTTTGGATTTTGGTTTGCAACTTTATGATTTTAAAAAATGTTTCATGCAAAAAAAAAACTAAATTGTAGAAGAAAAGGGAAAGAAGAGCTTTCGATTAGTACATATATTTAAACAACAAAGGCTATACAACAATAATTTTAATAGTCTAGTGATTTAAATAAAAATTTTCAAATAGTTTAATGATCATTTTGTAACTTTTTTAAGTTGAATGACTAAAATATAAATATACTAATAAATTTGTGACCTTGAGGTAATTTACCCTTTAAAATCAAGCGGTAATAGGAATGCAAATAAAACTAGAATACAACTTCCCATCTCTCTCTCTCTCTCTCTCTCTCTCTCTCTCTCCTAACAATTTGATAAATAATAATTGCTGGCTGAGAATTTTCCATTTTTCGTTCCACGTTTCGTCAATTATCTCAAAGGAAAAGTAAATCACTGAAAAGCCCATTTTTTTCTTTAAAAAAAAACGTATCTTTCTCTACAAATCTATTTTCCTTCAATTACCCAAACTCAGATTCCAATTCAAAGAGTTTCATATATAAAAAAAGCTCCTTTTTTTGTACTTCTCTTGCTTTTCATTGCTTCTTCTTCTTCTTCTTCGTATTTTAATAATTTTTGTTCGTTGATGGTCATCTAAATTCATTTCGAACTAAATAAGAAGAGAGCAACTTGTACTTGTTTCATTAGGTAAGTTCATTTCGTTGTATTATTTTTTATTTGTTTTGCTGTTGGATCTGTTTTTAGTTGCTGAGAAAACAATCAATGCCCATTTTTTTTCTTCTATTTCGATCTGTTAGCAATCGTTTTATTAGTTTAAAGTTCTCAACTTTTCTGAGTTTCAGTTTTTTTTCTCGAATTTTCTCGGTAGCCAAACAGAGCATCATTAAAAAGTCTCTGTAATATTTACCAGCTTTTGTAAATTTTCCAGTGAATGATTTGCTAGCTGTTAAAATTATTGAAAACTCACTGTTTTTACTCAGTGATGATAAAGTTACGTTTACATGATGCACTCAGCTTTTTGTTTTTTAGTCACTAATAAGTAAGAACCACAATCACAACACGTAATTTAGCTGACTAAGTCAATTAGGATGGCTTGCCATATTTGCCTTTGACACAGTGATAGTTTGATTGGATGATATATAGTTACTTCTGTTTATCAACTTTAGATGACTAAATCCAGAATCGAGTCGGGTCGGATTTCATTTAGGAAGCAAACTCTACTAGAGCCGACTTAAACTCGAGACTTTACTTAAAAGGGTATCGAGCTCCTTCTATTTATCAATTACTAATATCAGAAGTGAGACATTAAGTTTAAGAAAATTAATTCATATTAAAATGATAGTTTCGTGATTCTGCTGCTTAAGCTATTGGTCCCAACCTTTTTTCTCTAACGAGGCAATGGCGTATTTATGTTGCACATGATTTTGGAATAGTCTGGAAAAGTTATGGTCCATGGTACATATACTGTTCTGGTTTTTCACCTGTTTTTGGACAAACAAAATTGTGGCAGCATCTTTGTATTTAGCTTATGTTTACATGTATGGGGGAATTTGGTTGAAAATTTATAATTTAGTTCGAGTATGCTTTCTTGGCGACTTTGTTGGATCCGCAAGCACTATCAGTTCTTACGATATTACGGTATATTCTGATTTTACTTCATTAATGTGTAGTTAAAAGATGGTTGCCTTTGGGAAGAAGTTGAAGGAAAGACAAATTCAAGAATGGCAAGGGTATGTTTGGTCTTTTTTTATTCTTGTGTATGTTGTTGTTAAACTGCTTCCTACGTATTATGTGTTCTTAGTTTTCTTCTATGTTAAAACTATGCTTTTTTATCATGTTATTAGCAGGGAGATTGTATTTTATCGTGTGGTTGAATTTTAATTCTTTGCAGATTTTACCTAAACTACAAATTAATGAAGAAGCGAGTCAAACAGTATGCTCAACAAATGGAAGTTGGGACACAAGATCGCCGACATGTTCTCAAGGATTTCTCGAGAATGTTGGATAATCAGGTATAGTGTAGCTTCTTGCACGCTCATTACAATAAAAGAGCATGAAAAATGCTTTTCCTGACAATACGATGTATTTCTCATACTTTCCTTTTTTTTTTTTTTAGATTGAGAAGACTGTCCTTTTCATATTGGAGCAACAAGGCCAACTTGCAAGCAGGTTAACAAATCTTAGAGAACAACATGATGCACTCGAGGAGACGCCGGAAATATCCCAAATAACAGAACTTAGAGAGGCTTATAGAGCAGTCGGCCTAGATCTGTTGAAGCTTCTCTATTTTGTTGAAATGAATGCTATTGGTTTGCGAAAGATATTGAAAAAATTTGACAAACGCTTTCGCTATAGATTCACCGATTACTATGTCAAAACTCGTGCTAATCATCCTTATTCTCAGCTACAACAAGTGTTCAAGCATGTGGTAACGTGTCAAATTCTGACAGGCTTCGCTTTTTGTTTTAGGCATTTATATTTCTAGTTGATAGCGTTTTCCCGTCCAGCTCTTGCTCGACTTTTGGATGAGATTGTGAACATTTAATAGTGGGGCTGTTGTATAATTTGCAGGGTTTAGGGGCTGTTGTTGGAGCAATATCTCGTAATCTTCATGAACTTCAGGATCGTCAAGGAAGCTACTTATCAATTTACGATCCTCCAGCCCTTCCTCTCCAGGTTTTTCCTATATTTAGTTGTATTAATTGGTAATAGAACTATGGCTATGCTATTTTACTTACTCAGGACATATCCAGGATCCAGTGGTTGATTCGATAAAAGCAGCTGTGGATAGGTTAAGTCACTCGACAAACTTCCTTAACTTTCTGGCACAACATGCCCTCATTATGCAAGAAGAGCTACCTGCTCCTACCGATGAACGCATTGATGACGAGAGATACCATTTTATGTCACTCCTATTGAACTTAGCAAACACGTTCCTCTATATGGTCAATACATATATTATCGTCCCCACAGCAGATGACTACTCAATGAGCCTTGGAGCTGCTGCAACGGTTTGTGGTATTGTTATCGGGGCAATGGCTGTTGCACAAGTGTTTTCTTCCGTGTATTTTAGTGCATGGTCTAATCGATCATACTTCAGACCTCTTGTATTTAGCAGTATTGTCCTTTTCGTGGGGAATACCATGTACGCATTGGCTTATGATATGAACTCATTAACGGTTCTAATACTTGGTCGGCTGTTTTGTGGGTACGTGTTCGTCTCATATGTTTCTTTTTTTTACTTTTTTTCCTTTTAGCTTGATGAATTTAATCTTGTCATTGTAGATTGGGTTCGGCTAGAGCTGTTAACCGTCGTTATATCAGCGATTGCGTACCATTAAAAATCCGGATGCAGGCATCGGCTGGTTTTGTTAGTGCCAGCGCTTTGGGGATGGCTTGTGGTCCTGCTCTTGCCGGCATACTTCAAACAAATTTCAAAATTTACAAGTTGACATTTAATGCAAACACTTTGCCGGGATGGGTTATGGCTGTAGCTTGGCTTGTATATCTCGTTTGGTTGTGGATCTCATTTAAAGAACCGTCCCGTGATATAAAAGAACCTCCTGCATCTAGTTCTGGTACGTGTTCTTCTATCAATCATCTTTTTGTGCTTGATATGTTAAGCAATCCGTTAAAATGATTTATTTACATCATGTTTGTAAATACAGAAACACTAGAAAACGGTGCACTCGAGGAAGGTAAACAACCGTTGCTGATTACTTCAGAAGAGAAACAAGAAGATGATGAAGATCCAGAAGGTGACGGAAGTGAAGAAGCTCCTGAGGAATCTCGTCAGCCTGCTACATCAATTGTGTCAGCTTATAGACTACTTACACCGTCAGTAAAGGTATACTATCAAAGGCTGTTGTGGTACTTGTGTATCGATTTGTTTAGAAATTTTAAGACTAGATCCTTTAATACTTGAACATTCTCTGACCCGGAATCTTATAATATCATCAGGTTCAGTTGTTGATATATTTCATGCTCAAATACGCAATGGAAATTTTACTCTCAGAATCTAGCGTCATCACGACTTACTACTTCACCTGGTCTACAAGCACAGTTTCTATCTTTCTTGCATGTCTTGGCTTAACAGTCCTTCCCGTAAATATTGTTGTTGGCAGCTACATTAGCAATATGTTTGAAGACAGGTACTTCCTATTCGAATCTTTGTCGACCATGAGCTCTGGAATTGTTTGTCTAATGCATCTGTTTCTATCTGTTCCTCGCAGGCAAATTTTATTGGCATCTGAAATTATGGTTTGCATAGGCATATTGCTTAGCTTCCATATGATAATACCATACACTATACCCCAATATGTTTGTTCCGGGCTCATAATGTTTGTTTCGGCCGAAGTGCTTGAAGGTAGACATATTTTAATTCGGTTTTACAAAGAATTACAGACCCAACCCCCCATTTCTTTTTCCAGTTTTATACTACGGACCTATAGAATTCATTTTTGTTGTTGTTCATCAGGTGTCAACTTGTCACTGCTTTCTCGAGTAATGTCATCAAGGCTATCTCGCGGAACTTACAATGGCGGACTATTATCAACAGAAGCCGGGACGATAGCTCGAGTGATTGCCGACGCCACGATAACGTTGGCAGGGTACTTAGGTGAGAGTCGGCTTTTGAATATCACTCTTCTTCCTTCATTTCTCATATGCGTTGCCTCTATTGTTGCTACATGCTTTACCTACAACTCCTTGTATTGATCAAATTCAAAGCCAAATGAAAAAAAGGAAAAAAAAATTCATTATTCTGTTCACAATTCAGTGACATTTTGTTTCGCTGTTCAATTATTTGTTTATTAATGAAAAAACTTTGGCATTGATTATCTTATATGATTGGATTGTAATAAATTTTTGGTTTTCTCCTAGTCTTAAAAACCTATTTGAGGTCTCAAAATATGGATGTAAACGTAATGCAATTTAAGGTGTTTTTCTTTGGGTTAAATTAATAGCTGAGGATATCAATTACTAGCTTACTGGCAAAAGTTTCAGATTTCATAAAAGTCGAGAATTTTTCGAAAGCTGCTCAAATGTTATATTTCTGATTTTAAATAAGTTTTTATTTTTTTTCCCTTTTTGGATAGTATCTGATTTAGTTATATATTTTATTCCAAACATGCTAATATCCATTCAAATTTTTACTTGAAAAAAAGGAAAAAACTAGACTATAGTATTCAGTTGTGTTGTTTCAATGAATATTGGATGAGAAATCTAAGTTCAGGCTATATTAAGTGATGACTCATTAAAGATAATCTCATTAAGATTAATTATCATTTCAATTACTAATTTCTTGAAGTCTCGGGTAACGGGTTAAATTCCTAAGTCTCATGGTGGGCTAGTTTTAAGCTCAAAATCTAGCACCCAGCACCATGCTGTCGTCATCCCTTGCTATTGCGCCAAGGCTTTTTGTCTTCTCCCTCCCAATTCAAGGTGGTATTGGCAGTCATCTTTAACATAAATCCCATTAGATATAATGCGCTTTCGTTACATGGTAGGTTGTGGCCTCAAATTGAAGTGTTTTGAGGGCAAAACATAAATTTTATCATTTGATTCGTTACAATTTTACAAATTTTAAAGGTCTAAAAAGTAATTAAAAGACCAAGATTTTATGTCACGGCTCGAGATTTTAACTTTGGTCATGTGTGGTCTTAAATTTGATTCCAATGACAATGAGCTTAAGATAGCTTTAAATCTTTGCTCAGGAGAGGCTTGGCACACTTTGCTTAGACAAAGTAAACAAGGAAGAGAATGCAAGAGAGTTGGGTGAATGTGGTAGTGTTATTACTCAAAAGCTAGCTTGGATGTGTTATACTTGATTACACATAGTAGGCTCCCACCCCAACTCTAACTTCCTTATTAATGAACCGGGCCGTGGTGCATAGGTACTCTTCAATGAAGTGGAGACGAGATGACGTGTTATATTACGATCTTGTACAAATGTGCTGCCTATGGAACCTCTTGACAGCTCCCTTTTTTTATAAGGTCCTATTGGGATAGGCAGGATCAAACGAGAGAGGAGTGCGTCTCCTTATATGAGTAAACTCTATTTGATCTAACAATTACAAACGATTACAATCAACAGTCAATCAATAGTCAATATCGCATTTAGAGCCTTCCCACTTAACTTTATTAAATGCTATACATAGATGGATACTACTCGAGCTTCCGAAATATTCTACATGAACCTACAAGGATCCAGTTTTTTTTTTGGATTTCTAGTTTTTTGGGGCACTTTGAAAACTCAATTGTCTCGTGTTTGCCCAGTTTTGATTTTGATGAGGCCTTACTCACACACGGATCGTGACACCTACCTGTCATCTTAGTGCGTCTTTCTTTAGAAAAGCCTTCTTTGTGTCATTAAAGTAGTTTGAATTCCACCACTAATTATCGAATAGGAAAGCCAAAATGATCAAATTTGTTGGTTTTTGAAATTGATACTTTTAACTTAAAAGTGATTCAGCTGCATGGGTATGAAGATATTGACCCAATGGGTCCAAATGTGAGGTTTGAAACCATATGTCAATACTTTGCATTTATGAAAATGGTTGACATTGAGAAATCTTTTGCATATTATGAAAATTTGTAACTTGGTTCGTCGTAGGATCTCTGACGAAAATGTGGAAAGACAAAGGGAAAGTGCAAAATAACTTTACATTTCTCTTGGGAAATTTATTCTCGGAGAAATAAAGATTAAAATGGTCACCTATAGATAGGATTAGAAAACATCATTTCGATTTGAAAAAAAAATAATTTTTTTAATTTTGAGTTAATCAAATTAAATTATTTGAATTATTTTTTTAAATTAACTTAAGTAAATAATTTGATTTTCAAATTCAATTTAACGTACATATCCTTTGAGACTCTAATAGTTTTGACAATATGCAAATGGCTCCTTTAAAAAATTCAAAATAATCTTCTAAAATTCAAAATATTTATAATTTTTTTTTCCAAAATTCTATATATATATATAGATTCAAAGAATTAAATTTGATTTAAAATCTTAAATACATATATAAATGTTAAATTATCAAATCAAGTTTATCGTACATACGTACATATGCTCTTTAACTTAGAATTTAGACATATTGTCAAAAAAGTTTCAATATGTCTGATTAATTTTTTTTAATTTAACTCAAATAAATTTTTTCGATTCAAATTCTATTTCACTATACTCGATTAGAAAAGAATTTCAAATAAAGTTAAATATAATAAAATAAGACTCGTCAACTCGACAAATTCAACATATTTTCATTTAATTCAACTTGATTTGATTCAACGCTGATACTCACCCTCCTATTTCCAAATTCACCTAAAAGCCATAAAAATCTTAAAAGTAAAGTAAAAAATAAAAATTAAAATTAAAAGAATATTACAAAAGATATACCCTCAAAAGACCCAAGTTTTGGTGCCACTTAACCATTAAGTGAAAAGCAAGCATCTCTCATTGATCCCTTTTCTCCATAAATGAATATGGATATAGCTGAATAAGGCTTTTGAGCTTAAAGCAGGCACCAATGGATATCTTCAGCATATGCTGCTATATATATATATAGTGTTAAACAAGACCCTATAAATTTCCATTTGTTAGAGAATGGCCCTCTATGCAGCTCATGCAACCAAGAAGAATTCATGCACATAAGTCTTGTGGATGAAATATGAAGTAGCTGCTGCAGTATTGCCAGATGAAATATATGCAATTGAGGATATCAATGCTACTATTTTATCTCGGTTTCATTTTGTTACCTTTAATAATGTTTTATAATTTAGTTCATTTTGAACTATGTTTGGATGACATTTGATGTAACTAGATGGTGAAAGAACTGATTACCAGCTTTGTCTAAGTGTACAAGTCAATTTCACCTATTTCCAATGAATTAAGTGGAGTTAGGTAATGTTTAGGTGACGTATTTGTTAATTTAGACCAGCCATTGTCTGGTATATGTAATGGCCTTATGCCAAAGTTCAATGTAATGAAAATTTATTAGAATTTCATCCAAAATACTCTCTCTTTTCTTGCCTTCAATTTCATTCTGTTTTTCAAGCTCAGAATCACCAGGCTTTAACTTCAAGTTTTCTTTATTCTTCATCTGGATTCATTACATTGTTGTTTAAGTTCCAGACTGAAGTTCATACTTCCTCCGGATAAAGTGTCCTAAAACCCCAACGATTGGTATCTAGAGCCAAATTCTTAGTGGACCTGTTGAACCATGTCTTCATCAGGATTCTCACCAGTGCTACCACCAGTGTTCAGCGAAGAAGGCTACCACATATAGGTAGTAAAAATGAAGACCTACCTGCAAGAATTTGATTTGTGGGAGGTTATCAACTCAGATGTTGAACTAGTATCTCTAAGAGCCAACCCAATAGTGGCTCAAATCAGACAACATTCTGATGAAAGAACTAAGAGACACAAGGCCATGTCTTGCATCTAAAATAATGTGTCTGATGTAATTTTCACAAGGATCATGGCTTGTAAAACTCTAAAACAAGCCTGGGACAAGCTCAAAGAAGAGTTCCAAGGTACTGAGAGGAAAAGGCAGCAGCAGTTGTTGAATCTGAGAAGGGAGTTCGAGAACTTGAAGATGAAGGAAGAAGAAACTATCAAACAGTATTCAGATAGGATTATGGCTGTGGTAAACAGCATAAGATTGCTTGGAAAACAGTTTAGTGAGGTAAGGATCGTGGAGAAGGTGCTCTCAACATTGCCTGAAACAGGTTGTAAGCTGAAGATCTTGAGGTCAGACAATGGGACTGAGTATACTTCATCCGGGTTTAATACCTTTTGCGATGAAGCAACATCAAACACCAGCTCACTAACACTTATACACCTCAACAAATTGGTGTAAGTGGAAAGAAAAATAGAAGCTTGATGAATATAGCCAGATGTTTTCTATTTCAGAAGAATTTGCCCAAGACCATGTGGGCTGAAGTAGTTAATACTGCTGTTTATATTCAAAACAGGCTACCAACCAAGGTATTGGACCATAAGACTCTATTTGAAGCCTGGTTCGGGTTTAAGCCATCATTGGCTCATTTGAAGGTTTTTGGTTGTCTATGTTACAGCTATATACCAGCAGTAAAAAGGGACAAGCTGTCCAAGAAGGTTGTGCCTGGAATTCTAGCAGGCTACAGTATGGTCAAGAAAGGGTACAAGATTTTAGATCCTGTAACAAACAAAATTCAAGTGAGCAGGGATGTTGTGTTTGATGAAAAGGCTTAGTGGAACTGGGAAAGAAATGAATCTGAAGATGTTTCTGAAGAACTCATAGCAGGTCAGATTGAACCTGATCAAGTTGATTTAGAAATAAACATAGATGATGTGCCAGTTAGAAGGACTAGACTCTTAGCTGAAATTTATGAAAGAGAATAAGTTGCTATAGTGGAGCCAACCAGTTTTGAAGAAGTTGAAGCTGATGAAGGGTGGAAGCAAGCCATGATTGATGAAATTAAGATGATTCAGAAGAATCAAACATGGGAGCTGACTGAAAGAACTGCCAACAGAAAGACCATTGGTGTCAAATGGGTTTTTCGAGCAAAACAGAATGCTGATGGCAGTTTAAATAAGCTGAAAGCTAGACTTGTTGTTAAGAGGTTCAGTCAACAATATGGTCTAGACTACATGGAAACTTTTGCACCAGTAGCCAGGCTTGATACAATCAGATTATTAGTTGCTTTAGCTGCACAAAAGTAATGGATCATACATCAACTGGATGTGAAGTCAGCCTTCCTTAATGGATTCCTTGAAGAAGAAATTTATGTAGAACAGCCTGAAGGATTCAAAGTGTCTGGTGAAGAGCACAAAGTGTACAAACTGAAGAAAGCCTTGCATGGCTTAAAACATGCTCCTAGAGCCTGGTATGCCAGAATTGACAGTTACTTGATCAGTTTGGGATTCGAAAGAAGCATCAGTGAACCAACATTGTATGTAAAAAAGGAACAAGTTGAAACACAGCTCATTGTGTCCCTTCATGTGGATGATCTCTTGGTGACAAAAGGAGATCAAATTATATTGGCTGATTTTAAGGCCAAAATGAAAGACATGTTTGAGATGTCTGATTTGGGGCAAATGACATATTTTCTTAGAATGGAGGTGCTGCAAAAACAAAGTGAAATCTTCTTGAGACAGAAGACATTTGCTGCAAAAATCTTAAGCAAATTCTCTATGGAGAATTCCAAGCCAACAAGCACACCTATGATTGTTGGAATGAAGCTGTCAAGCCAAGGAGATCATGAACAGGTCAGTGAATCTGCCTATAGGAGTCTAGTTGGTTGCTTATTGTACTTAACTGCTACTAGACCAGATATCATGTTTGCTGTAAGTATGCTATCGAGATTCATGCATTGCTGCAACATACAACATTTTTAAGCAGCAAAAAGAGTGCTCAGGTACATCAAGGGTACTTTGAGCCATGGGATACGGTTTAGAAAAATTGAAAATTTGAAGCTGATAGGTTATACTGATAATGACTAAGCTGGTTCAAAAGATGATATGAAAAGCACTTCTAGTTATGCATTCACAATAGGCTCAGCAATGTTCTGCTGGAGTTCAAAGAAGCAATCTATAGTGGCTCAATCAACAGCAGAAGCTGAGTATGTTGCAGTTGCAAGTACTGTTAATCAAGCCATTTGGCTGAGGAAAATCCTAGCTGATTTGAACCTACATCAAAGGGAAGCAACAAAGATCTATTGTGATAACATGTCTACTGTTGCAATTGCAAAGAATCCTGTTTTACATGGTAGAACAAAGAATTTAAGCATCAAGCTACATGTGGTAAGGGAAATGGAACAAGCTCAAGAGGTAGAGTTGATTCATTGCAATTCAGAAGAATAGGTTGTTGATATCTTCACAAAGGCTCTTGGTGTGTCAAGGTTCATCAAATTAAGGAAGCAGTTAGGAATCAGCAGGATGGAGACCAAGGAGGAGTGTTAGAGAATGGCCCTCCATGCAGCTCATGCAACCAAGAAGAATTCATGCACATAAGTCTTGTGGATGAAATATGAAGAAGTAGCTGCTGTAGTATTGCCGGATGAAATACATGCAACTGAGGATATCAATGCTACTGTTTCATCTCGGTTTCATTTTGTTACCTTTAATAATGTTTTGTAATTTAGTGCATTTTGAACTATGTTTGGATGACATTTGATGTAACTAGATTGTGAAAGAGCTGATTACCAGCTTTGTCTAAGTGTGCAAGTCAATTTCACCTAGTTCCAATGAATTAAGTGGAGTTAGGTAATGTTTAGGTGATGTTTTTGTTAATTTAGACCAGCCATTGTCTGGTATATGTAATGGCCTTATGCCAAAGTTCAATATAATGAAAATTCATTAGAATTTCATCCAAAATACTCTCTCTTTTCTTGCCTTCAATTTCATTCTATTTTTCAAGCTTAGAATCACCAGACTTTAACTTCAAGTTTTCTTTATTCTTCATCCAGATTCATTACATTGTTGTTTAAGTTCGAGACTGAAGTTCATACTTCCTCCGGATAAAGTGTCCCAAAACCCTAACACCATTGGATCATGCTTGAGCTAAAACCATTGAGAGCTAGCTAGGTTTATACACAACATGAAAAATATTGATTACATAGTGAAGTAGTTGCAGGGTTTCTTTCCTCTGGCGGGTTTAAAGCTTGAAGAAATAATATTCAAAAGGAAGCTCGCCAAAGGAGAGTTGCCCTTTAACTGATTCATCTTAATAAATCTCTAAACAATTTTACCTTTATATACAGATCTTTCAAAAGGTATGATATTTGATTTTTTAATGTGATTTTTTTATTAGTATATTAGCTAGGGTTCATTGTGCCAAGGATTTTTTTCAAGTAAAGAAAGTAATATATAACAAAAGTGAAAAATCATGCATGTATGCCTATGGATGATTGTCTTGTTAAATTCATTTGTGATTTTCAATTGTAAATTATATATTCTGATAGACCGTTTCATTAACGATATCCCAATAGGCAAATGCATGTGCTCACAACAAAGCTACATGGGATTCTTGATCTTTTAAGCATTTTCATCAACAAACCAACTCCTTCAAGGAAGGATTCGAGACCATAGTTTTCCACAATAAGAGTTGTTGTTTCCACAATGAGAAGTTTCTTTCATCAAGATGAAGAAGTTCTTGGTAGCATTAGATGAAACAATCAATAACTATGAATTTCTACAGTCAAAATCAACCATGTTAACCAAGGAGGCTGGTAGGGCTCGGACTTTAAAATTAAAAAAAAATTAATCTCTTTATAATTTATAAAATTCTAAAGTAGTAATGATAAAATTATATTTTAATCTCCTAAAAATGATAAAATTTTGATTTAATTATTTAAACATTATAAAGATATAAGCTATTAATGTTGTGCAAATAGAGTGAAAAAGAGTAAATTATTATACTAGAAAATTCTCCCTACAATGTAATTTAATATATATAAAACAATAAAAGACACCAAAAATTTAACGATGTTCAACAAATTACTTCTACGTCCTCGAACACTACTAAATATATTTCATTACAAAAGATAACAAGTGAAAAATTATAAATAGGAAGAGAGAAAAATTGCGTTAAGAAGAAAATGACAAAATTTGGGATAATTTAAAGATGGAAAAACCACTTTTATTTATAGTAGTACAACCACTCCACAACCTTATATATTTTAGATGTGAGATTTAACATCTCAACAATTAAAATAGTATAATTACATTTTTAATATTATAAAAATATACTACTTAATTCCGGCTCTCAAAACAAATTTCTAGCTTCCTCCCTAATGTTAGGCATTCAAGAACAGTATTCTAACTAATGAAACACGACTCAAAAACCAGGTTGAATCCATGAATGTGAAGTGTTTGGATGGAAGGAAATAGAGAGAAAACGAAAGGAGAGAAGTGGGAATCTTGATTAATCCTAAAACTGACTTACATGCATATTTATATAGTTATTGAGAGTTTAGCAACTGAGCTAACTAGCACAATGACCATTGCTTAGCAAACTAATTGAACACCAGGTGGCATAATTGGACTATACACGAACTACACCCAAAGACAACAATTCTTAACTTGCCTGGTCTGGTGTTTGGCACATAAACGTAACTTTAACCAGATTGTCGGTTTGTTGATTGAGATGATGCAAAACGATAACTCTAAGAATTGCCTTTATGTTTATTAGTTACTTCCGTTATTAAATTAACTACCGAAACTGTTAGTGCCCTTCATAACTGCCAGCTTCAATGGCAGTTGCAACTTGAAGAAACACTAAGAAAAAGCTGGCAACACATTATACCTTGCCTCATCTATAAACACTTCCCATTCAGTCCAAGTTAAAGGAGTTTGTCAGTCAGAAAATCTTTTCCATTATATTGAATATTGAAGACTATTTTAAATAAATATGTGATTCAACAAGCCTTTTTACTCGTATATATTGACTACTTGTTTAGGTTATATGGCCGAATTAATGGAGAGAGCAATATCAGTTTTACTGTTTTACAGGATTAACTCATTAGGTAAAGCTTCACAGAAATTTTCGAGCCGCATAAATAATTTTTTTTATGTTGATTATTAGTGTGTGGGGATAAAAATAAACTTACGAAAAATTAATGTTATATCTTTTTTAAGGTTTTATTCACCTCACTTATATTACGGTGTGTTAATGAGTTATTGACAAATAAACCTCGAAGATTCAATGAACCAGACATTTTGCATTGACGAAAACAATCCACTAAGCATTAAACGGAGCATAACAATAATAGCAATTTTTATAAAGAGTTTTTGCAATAATTCTTTATAAAACAATCTAAAAATATAAAAAATAATGAAAGAACATATTTGACTCCTATTTATAAGAATTCTCATGTCTTTTCGTAAGAACACAACTATCTAAATAGATAGTCATATCCTTTAATAATAGGGTAATCTACAAAAATAGTCACTTTTGTTTGCCTCAGGTTATATTTTAGTCACTTATGTTTGAAATGTTACGTTTTAGTCACTTATCTTATTATTTTGTTACGAAGTGATCACTCTACCGTTAAGTTCCGTTATCTCTCTAACGATAATCCTACGTGGCAGTCCAACTAGATTTTAAGTGCCAACTTGGATTTCTAGATAGGATAAAAATAGATTTTTAATTAAAAAATTTAATTAATTAAAAATTTTAAACTTAAACCTTAACTAAATAAACTGTTCATATCCTCTTTTTTATTTTTCTTCCATCTCTTTTTTTTTCGATGGTTTTTTTTTCTCATTTGACTGGAAAAACTATTATTAAGATCAAAATAGTTAAAATCAAATTGACTGCTTCATAAAGATGGATTCAATGGAAGGTTCAGGCATGTCTTCTTTGTATTCCTCTATCTCTTTTATTCAGTACTGAAAAACAAAAGATTAGATTTTTTATTGTTTAATGAAAACCCTAAATTAAAATTCTTGATATTTTCTTCTACTTTTTAAAATGGTTTGTAAACATATATTTTATTTTGCATCAATAGACATCCCATAAAATGCAACCAGAAACATGTTTCATTAAAGCTAATTTTAAAATTTTTAGAAAAGGGTTGTTACTTTCACTGTTTTTGTTCCTAATTATTATATTTTCTAGTTCTTTCACAGTTCTTGAATAATTGGTTTCTCAATCAAATTTTTTCTATCTGAATCAACTTGTATGTTCACAATCTCTTTGTGGATATTCCAGATTATTGTTTCTTATTGCTGATTTCAACTATTTTGATCTTAATAATAGTTTTTCCAGTCAAATAAAAAAAAATCTATTGAAGAAAATAAGAGATAGAAGAAAAGTTAAAAAGAGAAGATGAACAGTTTTTTTAGTTAATGTTTAGATTTGAAAATTTTAATTAATTAAATTTTTTTAATTAAAAGTTTATTTTCATCCCATTTAAAAATCTAAGTTGGCACCTAAAATGTAGTTGGACTGTCACCTACGATTACCGTTAGAGAGATAACGGAACTTAACGGTAGAGTGATCACTTCGTAATAAAATAATAACATAAGTGACTAAAACGTAATATTTTAAACATAAGTGACTAAAATGTAACCTGAGGCAAACAAAAGTGACTATTTTTATAAATTACCCTTAATAATAAACGCTCTATATATTTTAAAAATGTAAAGTACATGTGCGAAACTATTCTTGATTGTAAGGTTGTAATCGTGAAAGGGAAGAAAGGAGGAAATACAACCATGGACCAACACAAGTCTTTTTCTTGGACCTTAGAGGAACTAACTACGCAAAAGCAATCACCCGAACCAATACGCAACACTACAACTCAAACATACATAAATTTATATGTGAATATTATATAAATGCAAAAACTTTATACTATTCTATGGTGTATATGCTTTGGTCTTTTTCAATCTTTATTGCGTTGTTTTTACTTTCCAAACATTTCGAGAACAAACAATTAGATTGTACAAATTGGAGAAGACCAAAAACTTTGGCATTAATAGATAAAATATAAGTTTCAAATGCGTAATAATTGATCAATTTTGAAACTTCACCATTTATCACATGACAACGTACGTAGTTTGGTGGAATTTGTGGTCTGGGTAGTTTTTGAGTTCAGATTTCGACAACCTTTTTAAATATTTTCTTGATAATTTTTTTATTTGTTAAACAGTTTGATTAGGTTTGTTAATTTATCTTTTAGAGGGTCTAAATTGAAATATATATTTTTTAAAGTTAAAAAAGAATTTTTTTTTCTATTTTATAATTCTTTAAGTGACTTAAAAATAAATAAAAAATATTCGGAGGACCAAAACCACTAGCTGCTCCTTGAGTTCAAAATGCATTTTATGCATCATTTTCATTGTTATTGTTCCGGTTGTTAAAATTAGATCTGCTTGTTTAGGACTCGATTTTGGTATAATTTTCATTGTTATTGTTCTAATTGTTAAAATTAGATCTGCTTGTTTAGGACTCGATTTTGGTACCAGCTCATAACGATCAAAGTTGAATAATGAGCCTATTAATAAAGCAAATTCAATAAAGTAACAACTGGTACCATAAATAAGCGGTCATAAATTAGAGAGTCTTGACCAATTTCAAAGGTTATTTAATGTAGTTGAAATAACTAGATTTTGGGTTGCTCGATTAAGTAAGGAAATTTTGATGGAATTTATACTCAATGCTATTATTATTTTTACTTTTTTCTTTCTTTTTATTATCTGAATATTCAGGAACTGAGACCATTCTAATGCTCCTTTTTGTCATGCATAACTTGAATCAACAATTAGGATAAGCACGAAAATGAAAATGAAAATGAAAACTTCTATGAATACGAGTACCCTATTACACAAGACTTGAACGGATGAAGAAGGAGGCTGATAAGAGCCCTGACCCCTTAAAATGAAAATTTGTTGCTTTTGACCCCAAATTCATAAAATCTTAAATTAATATGGTAAAATTATAGTTTGAACCCAAAAATATTAAAATTTTGATTTAACTATTTTAAAAATCATTAAATATAAGATAAAATTATATTTTAATTTCATAAAAATATATAATTTGATGTTTAAACCCAACAATTTTTCATGAATTTGGCCCTAAATGGTAAGTACAATAATGTAAAAACCTCTTGGATCCAAAAAGGAAGTTGGAAATTTCTAAAGCAAAATCATGTACGATTGTAGAGGAAGCCTCGTCGACAGTTTCGTATAGACTTAATTTAGAGAATATTCTTTGTACTTATTTACTACTTATATTATTATTGATATAACCATAAAAAATTAGTTATTTTGACTAATTTGTGGTTTAAAAATACGAACTCAAGTTCACAATTTGTGTCAAATTATACCAAACTAAAAATATTTTTAAATTACATAATATTAAATTAAGTGCTTAACATTTACGAACATGTGATAATTTGACTCTTTTTTTAGCTAAATTTAGCCCTTAACTTTTAAAAAATGTCAAATTTAACTATAACTTTTCAAAAAAACTTGAATTATTTTTTTAACAAAAATGCTGACTAAAATATTAAATCTTTAAACATGACAGCCCGTACGACGATTCACATGTACTTTATTTTAATTTCTATGAATATTTTTATTTTTGAATATTTTATAATTTTAAAATTATTTATTGACGTGACATATAAAACAAATAATGCATGTCAGCATAAAGTATAAATAAACTTCCATGCAGGTTACCATGCCAATATTTTTAAGATTTTAATGTTTAGTTAACATTTTCATTAAAAAAAAATCAAGTTAACTCATCTTGAAATGTTAATGGCTAAATTTAGCTTAAAAAAGAGATCAAATAAATAAAAGATATAAAAATTGAGAACTAAATTTATCATTATACCTTTTTAAATATAATTAGTGATTTAGGTTAAAATATAATATTAATAATAATATAAGGACCAAATTATTAATTTAACGAAAACCCATAACTTAAACAATGTAAAAACTACTAAGGCAGACTTGGGTGAAGTCTTTGTTTAATATAAGTGATTGAAAATTTGCCTATAATCGAGTGGTCGGGGCAAAGGGGCCACAATTGAGCTTGACTTGTACAACAATCCAAAAGTAAAAAAGGAAACAAGAGACCACTAATGTTAATAGAAAAAATATGCAATAAGTTATACTTACTTTTCAAAATTTTGAAATTTAATTCTATTTTAAAGAATTTAATCCCTCTACTTTTATATTTCAAAATTTTTGTCTTTCTACTTTGTCGGCAATAAAAAAAAGAATACTCACTTAGCAGCTATGTAACTCAAAGATTGGCGTTGTAACGAACCTATATTTAACAAAATAATTTTCATAATTTTAATAGTTGGACCTAGATTTTAAAATTTAAAAAGTAAAAAGACAAAATTCTAAATTTATAAAAAGAATAAAGAGTTATAGCATATTTTAAAATAATAAAAAAACAATGAAAATGAAGGTTTTTTGGGCCTCCATTAAAAAGCCGTTCATTTCCAAAAGTTTTCCTTGCCATTTTCTGCTTGTTGGCTTCTTCATCTTAAGCATCTTCACGAGAATTTTAAAGCAACTTTTGATCATTTTATTGAAATTAAAAATAAAAAGCAAAGTAAGAAAAGTTAATCATATTCTTGTTGATTTAGAAAGCATGATGGAAATGCTTGACTTTGTATATATCACTATTATTATAAGATTTATATTTTATATAATATATAATTTTAAGAATATATATTTGGATTAATTTTGAGATATAATGATAAATTTCATCTTCAAATGTTTATGAATTTTATCATTTTAATTTTAATTTCTTTTTAACAGTTTGCCTTTAATCATTTCATATTATATATGTAAAAAGTTGCACAAAACCCCTTGAATCAATTATAAATTGTAAACAAAAACCCATGTTGTGGATTTTGGGTCAACGAGTAAATGAAGAATATTAAATTTACAAGAGGACACATAGCATTGTAATCCATGGAAGATGAGGTCAATTCAATTGAGTAATGCTTGATGATGGGGTTTTTCAAAAAAAAAAAAGAAAAAGAAACCTGTCCCAATGCTAATAATTTAAGACTTTATTTAGCATTTATGTTCTACATAAACCAACAAAAACATGAATTTATAGACCAAGAAATGCAATCACCTTGGATAAGAGAGGCCTCTAAAGCCTGTTGTTCATCTTCTGGTTGTTGTCCGAATCCCTTCCTTGGTTTTCCCCATAATGTTGAAGCTTCTTCTTCTTCTTCAAAACCCCAAAGTGCTGCTGCATCACGTTACCAATTCGAGGTTAGCACCACTTCTTCTCTCTACCCTCATTTCCATTTCACCAACCATGAATCTCTCCCTTCATATCATGAATCCTTTGCTTGTTTCAACAAAGTTTACCCTCACTATTCCCAGACAGATGAAGCTGATAAGATCCGAGCTAGTGAATACCCTCATTTGGATTTGAATGTTGCTTGTTTTGATTACATTGGGCATGGTCTTTTCTCTTATTCTCAGCTTCAAGGGTCACCGTTTTTTGATATTTGTTGTAAGTCAATAAACTTGAATTCTCAGCTTTTATATGGTGAAGAAACTGAGTTTCAGTCTGGGATTAAGAAAAGGATTATGAGTTTTATGAATGTTTCAGAAACTGATTATACCATGGTTTTCACTGCTAATCAAGCTTCAGCTTTTAAGCTTTTGGTTGAATCTTATCCTTTTGGGTCTAATCAAAATCTTCTCACTGTTTATGATTATCAAAGTGAAGCTATTGATGTAATGATTGAGAAAGCAAAAAAGAGAGGAGCAAATTGCATGTCAGCTTGTTTTTCATGGCCTAATCTGCAAATTCAAACAGAGAAGTTAAGGAAGAAGATAATAAAAAAGAGAGGGTTATTTGTCATTCCACTTCAATCAAAGGTTACGGGGTCTAGATATTCATATACATGGATGAGTTTAGCTCAGGAAAATGGATGGCATGTATTGCTCGATGCAACTGCATTAGGTGCTAAAGAAATGGAGACTTTAGGGCTTTCATTGTTTGACCCTGATTTCCTTATTTGTTCATTTTTCAAAGTTTTTGGTGAAAACCCATCAGGGTTTTGCTGCTTGTTTATCAAGAAATCCATTGGTTCATCTGTTTTGAAAGGTTCAACCACTAATGTTGGGATCGTGAGCCTTGTTCCACCATTGAAGCTAGAAGCACCCAAAGGAAAGGCACCATTGCATGAAATTGAGGAAATAATAGATTCAAGAACCAGCAACACCCTACAATGCAAGGCCTTGGACCATGCAGATTCATTAGGTCTTGTACTAATAAGTAGCAGAACAAGGAGCTTGATTAACTGGTTAGTGAATGCATTGATGAGTCTCCAACATCCACATTCAGAAACTGGAATCCCTGCTGTCAAAATCTATGGTCCAAAAGTAATGTTTGACCGAGGTCCAGCATTGGCTTTCAATGTATTTGATTGGAAAGGGGAAAGGATTGATCCTGCATTAGTGCAAAAACTGGCTGATAGGAACAATATTTCATTGAGCATTGGGTGTTTACAACACATTTGGTTCGGTGATAAACATGAAGAAATGAAGGAGAAAGATAAGTTTCACCCTGGGATAGATGTTGTTACAGCTGCAATTGGGTTCCTTACTAATTTTGAAGACATTTATAGGCTTTGGGTATTTGTTTCAAGGTTCTTGGATGCTGATTTTTTAGATAAAGAGAAATGGAGATATAAAGCTCTTAATCAAAAAACAATTGAAATTTAGTCCAAAAACTTGTTAATTCTTTCATTCTTTGTATATTATTCTCTGGTATGAAACCTTTGTTGTTTCTCTTTTTTGGGGAAGCAAGGTTCTTTAATTTAAGTGCCAATTCGTTAATGAGATCTTTATACCAGGAAAAAACAGAGAAATCCATTAATGAATCTGACAAAATTGACATAAAGGCCATCACAGTTGGTGTCATTTCAGATATTAAATGATTGACGAAATTTCATCTCAAAAATTAAGTTATTAAGTTATTGCGGCCTTTTTTTTTTTAAGTTTTGTCAGTGAATTTTAAGTAAAAATTAGATGATTGATACAATTAATTAATTTTTATTAATGTGTAAAAATATATATTTTAAATTTAAATTAATTTAATGATCAGTGCCGAATATTAAAGAAATAAGTTGCTGTGTAAATAAAGAAAACTATATAACATCAATTTCAACAATTTAATGATTTAAATAAAAACTTTTGAATAATTTTATAATCAAATTATTATTTATTTTAGTTAAATGACTGAAATAAAAATTTATTCATAATTTAATGACTAATAATCTAATTTACCTATTATCTAAGAAAAAATATCCCATCCTTGTAAATCTACCGAGTTGCTAAAAAAGCTAGCGGGTTATGCACGTCATCCTGACGTCATACTGAAGTGTTTTAGAATTTAGGATTTATTAAAATATTTTTTATACGTAAATTAAGTTATATTTTTATTAAAATATTTTTTATTTTTTATATAAAAATTAATAATTTTTTTATAATTAAATTTAAATTTGAAATCTTATGTCATTATATTCAAAGGATGAATTGATTTTTAAAATTTTATTGATTGTTAATAAATATATTTATTACATATTTATTTTCTATCGGTTATATTTTAGTTTTTCTTAAAATAAATTTGTATTTTTATGGAAGGGTAACTCATTAAAATGTAACGTTTATATTGTTATTTTCTCTTTTTAAAATATATATTATTATATATTTAATTTTGTAAAAATTATGTTTGTATATAAATTTTAACATATTTTCAATTTATATGAATTTCTAAGGGTTAGAAACAAATTTCAATTTGAAAGGTTATTTAATATTTAAACTTTATTTGGTAGAGTGAAAAGAAAATTGGAAAAATAAAAAATTAGAGTGGTGGAAAAATAGAAAGATGAAAAATATAAATTTTTTTTCTGTAGGTTGCTTGGTAGCAAGGATGAAAAAATAAAAAGAAAAAAGTAATTTCCTTTCCCTCCGTTGCTTGGTAGAGTTGAAAAATAAAATAGAAGAAAATAAAACATTTAAAAATATATAATTTTGAACTAACATTCACATCTTTCTCTTTCGCTCTCCTTTCCTCTTTCCAATTTGAAAGGATATATTTTTATGCATTAAGATGAATTTTGAGTGTGCTTAGTTGAGAAGAAAAATAAAAGGAAATAAAATAGGACGGATGATAATTTTCCATCCTAATATGTAAAAATATTAAGTGTTAATAATTAGATTAAAATTTTAAGTTGAAACATTAAAAATATTTAATTTCTTTTAATTTTTTAAGTATATGAATTAAATATCAAATTTCGATATCATATTTTAGTCGTCGTTATTCAAAACTATTAATTTTCAATTTTTAAAATACAAAGCGCTCTTATTGAGATTTTAAATTTTTACTTTTATTTTCAATTAGAATAAAATTAGATTCCAAAATCCTTTACTTTGTTGATAAAAAATGCATGGTTTCAATAGTATTTATTATGTATGACCTGATTAGATTAAATGTTTTCATTTTGTGAATCGTTTGTGATTTTCGATGGAGTTACCAGATAAAACACTAACCTCAAATAATAGAGAACAAGATTAAGCATCGATTAAAAAAATTAAAAAATCGACAAGGATGCAAAATATTAGATACTAAAAATAGTTCATAATCCACCTAACAAAACTAAGTAATGGAGCTAGCTTTAAATACATGCAGAAGCTCAGTTGTAAACAACCTTTATTTAGTCTACAAAAGCAAATTTAGATTGAACTAAAAATTGAGTTAGGATCAGGAGGAACAGGAACTTCAACTGCACCTTCCATCATTTGTATTACTTTCTTCATCATAGGTCTCAAAGATGGATCTTCTTGAATACACCATATAGCAATCATCACAAATTTCTTAACCTTTTTCATATCTTTCATGGCTTCTTCATCCTTCTCCACTAAACAATGCAATGTTCCACTCTTATAACAATCATAAACCCAATCAGCCAATATCATCTCTTCTTCTTCCTCTACATCTTGTTTGAAATTTTTTCGACAACAAATAACCCCCAGCAACAAAATACCAAAGCTATAAACATCGACTTTGATTGTAATAGCCATGTTTTTGAACCATTCTGGGGCAACATATCCTTTAGTTCCTCGTATTGCAGTTGTGGTTCTACTTTGATCGTTTTTCAAAAGCTTCGATAACCCGAAATCTGAAATTCGTGGTGAGAATGTGTCGTCTAAAAGGATATTTTCCGGCTTGATATCACAATGTATGATACGATAGCTACATTGTTCATGCAAGTAACATAGCCCTTCTGCAATTCCTAAAGCAATTCTTGTTCTTTCGTACCAGTTTGGCCTAGAAATTTTGAACAAGAACTTTGCTAATGAACCATTTCTCATGTATTCATACACCAAGAGACGGTTTTGTCCTTCGTTGCAGTAACCGAGTAGATGTACTAAGTTTTTATGATTTGATCGTCCAATTGCTGCTACTTCGGCTTTGAATTCTTTCTCACCATGTCTCTCCTTCTTGTCTAATTTCTTCACCGCAACCGGTTCAGTGGCTAAATCTCCTTTATAAACCGTTCCGAATGCACCATGACCGAGTTCGTCCTTGAATCCATTCGTAGCTTTCTCTAGCTCGCTATAAGTGAAAGTTTCAAGATACAATGATGGCATGACCTTTTGGGATTGAACCATTGCTTGTTTCTTCTTTGATCGGTAAAATAACATTAAAGATGATGACAATAAAAGCAAGTTTAGTAACGTTGAGCCACCGAATAGAACTGATCCGACACGGATTAATGTTGATTGATCCTTGTTGCCATTTACGGATTTTTCAGATCCCGTAGAGTTGTCTTTCTGTACTTTTACTAGAGCTTTCCCACCAACATCAGGATCAACTATCCCATTTGATAATGGAACTCTCTTTTTCTTACATTCCCCATCTTTAAAAGTGGCTAATGCACAAAAACAGTCACTTAAACAAGCTTGTCTGCACCAATCCTCTGTCACTCCTTCGAACTGTTCATACGAAGAATCGAACCAATCTGCACTTGGCATCATTACGATTTTGAATAGATTCGTTTGCTGCGAGCCTTCATCGTCACAAAAACTGAAGTTCAGTCTACATCCCTTTCTAATATCATTAGGGTCTATGAAAGTGTAACCTGGTATGCATTGGCATATAGGTCTTTGTTCAGCATCACTCAACCTGCAATAACTGTTGTATCCACAAGCTCCGCCGCCATACCCTCCACCGATCCTCTTGCAGATATTTGATGGTTGGATGGATAAAGCAGTCCATGCCTTCGGCCATCTCCCACCGCTTGTAGCGACAACAGTACTCTTTGGATACGCATATTGTCTCAACACACCATCGTAATCAACCGTGGCTCTCATGTAAAAGTCTTGTGTTGGCGTTGATTCTAATGCTGGAAACACCGTATTAAGTAAGGTCCCATTCCTTGCTGCAAGGTATATAGCGCCAGATTGGTTGAAGATCACTTGAAAGCCGGTACCTATTGAATCTTGGGTCGACCAGTAAGCTGCCACAGCATCATTAAACGGAAAGTTCTTGGTATATAGCAGAAGGTTCCCATCACGTTGCAGCATAAACTGGTACCGTCCACTTGAGTAATTCGTTTCCGTGTAGTGGGCAATGACTTGAGTGTCAAGTTTCATAGTCTGTGTTGGTAACAGCGTATCGGTAGGATTCTCGAAGCTCTGCCACAATATCGTATTATCTTGGCTCGCTAGCACCAAGTTCCCTGTGTCAAGCAAGGCTGCATATGAAACGCCAGTATCAGCCGAAATAGAACTCCAAATCTGCCTGCCTTTTTGATCTTTAACGACCAAGTTACCACCGGTTGTCAGTTCAACTATCGACCCTTTTTCGACCGGATCGTTTCTATTGGCCGACCAAACAACAGTTTTTTCAGGTATTTTGTCGAACCAAATTGATAGTAAGAAGCCATCCATTTCCATTTTTCGAAAACCGACAGCAAAATCACCCGAACGTGATGCCCGCCATACTAAGTTATCATCTTGTGCGACAAAGGATAAACCCAAGCTTATGTTGCTATAGCTTTGAGCAGTGGTTGTGTATAATAGTAGCAGAAAGAACAGGAAAAAACAAAAAGGACATTGTAGTTTAAAATCAAAAGCCATGGATGGATAATAAAGAATCTGTAAATTGTTGGGGATTTTGGAGGAGGAGCAGAGCAGAGGAAGAAATACAGGACAGAACAAGACAGTATTTTTACTTGCTCACAAATATGCAGCAAGGGAGCTATGGCATCAGCTCATTTAGCTCATCTTTTCAATAAGAAAAACAAAACATTTATAGTCAACTGCATCACCTAAACATCCACCTAACACTACTAAGCTATATTGGAATTTATGAAAACATTACTTGCACACATAGGTAAGTTGATTTATCAATCTATCAGCACCTAATTACATTAAAAGCTATACCAACTCAGTTCATTTTGAACTAAAAAACCAAACTAGTGCTTGAAGTAACAAAATGAACAGCAGCTTGAACTTTAGCCAGCATAAGTATGGCTTTGCAGCTTGTTCTGCTTCTTGGCTGCTTCATGTGCTGCATTTGCTGCATGCATGCAAACTTCAACATAAATGAATATGAAGTCTCGTCCTACGCATGACCTGTTTATGCTTTTACATATGAACTTGAAACATGGCTTCATTGACTCTATACAGCAAGAGCTGCGTCCGTATCTTCTCCAATTTCATCTACCGGGCGGCCTGAATGTGAAATTAATAAAAGAAATTGGAAACAAATATGGTTAGTCAAGAAAATGACTTGCATTGCAGGCCATTGTATTTTAACTTTTTATAATTAGTCTTGCTATAAAATTTTTGATTTTAACTACAATGAGATTCATGTTGATGGTAGAGGCAGCAAAACATGCAGCCGTCAGGAAATAGAAAGATCAAAATGGAAGCTTGGGTTGAACTATAAACCACGTTCAACATCCCAAAAATAGTAAATATATAATTTAAAATTATATGTGGCTGTAGTTTAGTGGTAAGAATTCCACGTTGTGGCCGTGGAGACCTGGGCTCGAATCCCAGCAGCCACATTTGTTGAACCATTTTTGTTATGGACTGAAAAAATCAAGGAAAAGAAGTTCATCTCCTAGCTGGTTTTGCTATAATCTTATGAGGATTTTAATTTTTAAATAAATAAATATTATAACTCAAAATTAAATTCAAGATTCTAAACTGAGAACTGTTAATATTTATTTATAATTAATTAACATATAAATTTATTTAAATAAAATTATTAGGATTTATTTATAAGTCATTATTGATATAAAGTTAAGGTTATTGTAGTTTGTAACATTTCACTCGGTGGGTAAAGAGTCATAAGTAATTGAAATCCGTGTTCATTGAAACGATTAGAGTTTGAGAGAGAGTGTGTGTGTTCCATACTCCTTAAAACCCAACTAATTTATTAATATCCTATCCTTGTAAGTATGAGTTGTCATGTCAGGACAATGAATATATGATGTTATAGGAATGCAAGTATTTTATCCATGTCAAGCGTGTGGTCCTCACGATATGAGCTCGCGGGATGTTGGCCTTATGGGCATTCTTGTATCAGGAGGAAATTCTAGTTCGTGGCATTGACCAACGAGGTCAACAAGACGTGAGGCTAGCTCACTGTGTGTAGGTATAACAATTATTCTATATCGAAGGGGAAGTTATAAATTGATAATTTTATTATTTTTAAATTAAAAATTATTGAATGTAAAAATTGAAGTTAAAAAAATATTAATTAATTTAAATAATTGTTAGGGGTTAGTAATTTTTTTACCAAAGATAAAGTAGATATTCTTCAAATCATGGGGAGGTAAAAGTGATTTTTTTTTAAAACCTTTAAAGAATTTGAATAATTTTCTTTTGGGATAATGAACTTTGATATGATGTTCAATTTGATATATGAATTTTGATTTGACACAATTATACACATGAAATTTTGATTGTAGTTCAATGTATACATGAAACTTTATTTTTGATTAACTTGTACACATTCAAAGGAATAAATACATCAATTTATTTTTATATTAGAGATATATAATTATTTGTATTGCAATATGTATACTTAAAATGGTGCTATATCGATAATTGTGTTAGTAATTTGTAAAATTTGAATTAAATTAATACTTCATATATAAAATTGCACAAAAAATTAAAGTTCACGTGTAATTTTGAGATTCTTCACTTTTTCCTTTTCTAAATATACTACAAAAGGTGTTAAATGTTTTTAGGTATTAATGATAAATTTAGCACTTAGCATTTATATATTTTTATCAATTTGGCCCTTATTCTTTTTTTAAGCTAAATTTGGCCATCAACTTTTTTAAGAGAGTCGAATTTAACCATCAACCTTTCAATAAGACTCGAATTGCTATGTTTTAACGGAAATATTGATTAAAACATTAAATTTTTAAACATGGCAGGCAGTATGACAATTCATGCGTACTTCATCCTATTTTTTAATTTTTAATTTTTAATATTTCTATAATTTTTAAGTTATTTGTTGGCGTGACATATAAGGCAAATAGTGTCGTTTTAGCAAAAAAATACACGTGGACTGTCACACGGATTGCCATGCCAATATCATTAAAAAAAATAATGTTTCAGTTAGTATTTCTGTAAAAAAAATAGTGATTTAACTCTTTTTGAAAGGTTAATGATCAAATTTAGCTCGAAAAAAAAATAATGGTTAAATTGATAAAGATTAAACGTTGAGGGCTAAATTTATCATTTTACCTTTTCATAATTTGTTTTCAAAACACTTTAATTCAAATTATTAGTGACCCAATAACGAAGTACCAACCAAGTGGCTGTAGTTTAGTGGTAAGAATTCCACGTTGTGGCCGTGGAGACCTGGGCTCGAATCCCAGCAGCCACATCCTTTAATTTTTCTCTTTTTTCATCTGTGTCGGTGCATCTATGATCTTTTGCTATAATCTTATGAAGTTTTTAAAAGTTATAATTTTTTCCCTACCTGCCACCAAATATATTTTGTTTCAATTGAGAAAATAAATAAATTTCTTTATATTCATAATGAACTTATTGACAGAAATGGGAAAATAATGTTAAAATCAATAAAAATAGCAAATCAAGGAACGTGAAACAAAGATGAACATATAATAGAAAAATTCTCAACATTTTCGAAGGAAAGATGAATGGATCAGAACATTGCCTTAACTCACCTGAGTTATCGCGGTCAAAGGAGGGACATAGACGCTGATAATGATGATTGTTTTTGGTTAAAAGTTTGAAGAGAAATTTTTGAGTGTTACGACGCTTTGAATAGTTAAAGTTGAAAAATGTATTACGAAATTAGAATTGATAAACACATTTTACACACAAAAAAAAATCATTTTATTTTGGCTTAGAAAATGACTTACTTTGACCAAGTCATGTTATGTCAAACAAACATGGGAAAATAAGAAAAATATTTTGTGTAAAAGGTTTTACATGAAACAAAGCACAATCTAAGTTTTCTTAGCACTAAATTTTATCTTTTTTATCATTCAATTATTTTGGAGTTTTTTATATTAGTAAGTTAGTGATCAAATATGACAAAATTGAATAGTTAGATGATCATTTTATAATTTTTTTATAATTAGGTGACTAAAAAAGAAATTTATTAATAATTGAGTGATCATTTTATAACTTTTTATAGTAGGGTGACAAAAAAATAATTAAATATAAAATGTTATTTAATATAATTAGGAAAAAATAGATGTTTAAAATGGCCCAAGAAGAGCATCAAGTGGGTTAGAGACAAATTCCAATTTCAAAGGCTACTTAAACATGAAGGGTCCTTAACTGGTTTAAGCATTTTAAGGCATATTTTAATGACCATAAATAAGAGAATAATGCATTTCAGAACACTCAAACTCATATTATTATGTATTAATAGTAGTGCCTATATCAATTTAGCTAAGATTCCATAAATAAAAAATCTCTTAATTTTTAGGTTTAAAAGTTTTAATCTAATCCGTGATATAATTTGTATTTATATCAAGATAGCTTATTGAATTCATAATAATTTATTTTTAATGTGATTACATGATATATTCAAAGAGATTGGTAGAAGGCAGGGTAGGGCCTCAGCCCCCCACCCCCACCCTTTTGTATCTTCTTCAGAAATTTTTGAACTTTTTATTTTTATTTTAAAAGTCCCATATTCATAATTTGATTCTTTTTATGTCAGCTATTGATATAGTAAATTTTGATGAAAAATATTAATAATGGTAAAAATTAGATTGGAGTTTTTAAAATTTTTTTAAGAATATAAATACAATTACATGTTCGAGCAACTACAAAATATAATCAAATCATTACAGCGCACTGACATGTGAAATATCGGAAATGATCCAAATTCCAACTCCAACTCCAACATACATAATCAATCGTTGATAGTGACACTTAAACTTAGGTATTCGAAACTCAAAGTCTCAACTTTTACCTGATATGTCAAGGCTTCATTAACAAAATAACTTTTCAAATACATTAATTAAATATCAAATTTCATTCAAATACATTTTAACCAATTATATTCAAACAATGCTACTTTTCGATTAATCATTTTTCTTTTGAATACAAAGAAATTATAATGTAAGATTAATATATATTGTTGATTTTTATTTATTTTTGACTAGTTATCCATATTATCTTTGTTCTTAAATCTTATTCAAGTAGTTTGATCTTGAAAGCTACTTTGAGAAAATATCATACGTACCAAATTGTAAATTAATAATAATCAGTCAAGACATTGCGTCAATTGCTTTTAATTTTAAAAATTATACTTTTTTCCCACCTACCACCAAATATATTTGGCTTTAATTGAGATAAGGAAAAGAATTTGAACATGTTAGTTTGATGGTTTGAGTGTTCACTGTCTCAGATGTGGTCTGAATTTAAGTCGCACTAATCATATTATTGTTAAGACTTTACCTTCCTCTTCTAATTCATCAAAAAGAATTCTTTATCCGCCGACTTATTTCATCAATTAATTTCTTTTAATTAATTTAAATGGTTCAAAGTTTACCATGGCTAAAATACGCCTAACAAGAAGGGCGGCCCATAAATAGATATAAAATTCATGAAAAAAGAATAAATAAATACAAGATGGAGTAATTTAATTGGTTTAAGATTTTGCACCTCAATTTTATAATAAATGTGAGATTAGCCATTCGTATTATAAATTTCATATTTGAATATGACGTACAACTACGAATTTTGATATGATTTTTAGTTCAATAAATTCATGCATGCCCTGTCAGTTCAAATTAAATTAAATTTAATATAACATTTGATTAAATCACACATGAGATGGTGTAATCCAAGTTCATTGGATTAAAGTGTACTAAGACTTCAGTTACTAGTATAGATTTATTCAATCTCACCCTCCCTCTTTCTCTCTTGCTCTCTTGGCAATTCTGGATATGATTTTATAGATTTGGAGGACCCATTTTTCGCTTATCGATTGGATAATATTCACTATTACGACTATTACTGGTTTAACTACTTAGATCTCCGGTTGAGGTCTTGAGTGACTAAGGTTAGACTTCAGCTCAGTGGCAATATGGTGGCCGGTTGTATAGTAGTTGAATAACCGGGCACCATATCCCCACCACCCCTAGCCAAGTCCTTGAAGCTGGACTTCAACTATTTTTTTTATAGAGAATAGACAGGTTGTCAGAATAATAACATATTTCTAGTCCGTGGTGTGGGCCATTAGGATAATAATCCAAAATTTTTTACATTATTAAGACAATGGTCAAATTTTAGTTTTGGCCTAATTATTCTACAACTTGAGATTTTAATTTTAACATAATTTGGTCCCTCTATTTCTATAATATCATTAGTTAATCTAAATATTTAATATTGTTAAATTTTCTTAAGAACACTAATCTAACAAGAAATATTCTATCATAATAAATTCGAACAAGTATTTTTCACCATTTTTTATGACTACAAACTGTTTTTTTTTCTAATTTCAAAATTCAACACCACTGAATTTAATAGAAAAATTTTAATGATGGTAACAATTAGACATGAATTTGTAAATCCGAAAAGTAAAGGATTAAATTTCTAAAAAGAAAAGTAATATGACTATATTCCAAATGTACGAAATGTATAGAAATTAACTTCCAAATAATCAACTCAATACGAAACTTGAGTTGAGAATATATGTCTTGACATTAGCTGTAATGGTCATAAACTTTAAAGATAAAACTATTGACGGAAAAACTACATATTCTAAAAAGATTAATCTCTAGAACTGTAAAATTAAAATGAAATTTATAAAAAAATATATAACATGGGAATGATCCCTAATTTGCTGCGGATGGTTTAGGGATAAACTGAGTGAGTAGAATCGTAATACAAAATGTAATAATCACGTGATTGATGGACAGATTAGTTGGATTTGTTTCTGTCATATTGAAGTTTAGATCTGCATGCCTTAAACCTATAATAATAACACACAAATTAAGAGGATTTGGCCTTGAAAACCCAACCAAACTCTTTTGTCTGCTATTTAATTTTAGATGCCTTTCGATTCAATCCATCTTTGGTCTGTTCTGCTATCTGATTATGTGTTTTTAAAATTTTATTTTAATTAATTGAAAAGAATGGTACAACTTATAAATATAGATGTTAGTATACTAATATTATATATAAAGTTATTTAACTCCTAATTAAAAATTAAAAATTATTAACTTAATTAACAATTCCAAATATTATAAATAATAAAAATTTTCAGAGTCATAATTAAAGCACTTTTACTATATTTGATGTACAATATAATTTTATTTGGTTTTTTCATAAAAATAATATAAAAAAGTAAATAATTATGAAAATGAGATTGGTAAAATTATTTACGAGAATCAACTGTTTGTTATAGTAACTGTCAGTGTCGCCGTTGTGCTACAATCATCCGGCAATCATTAGTTTTTTTTTTTAAATTTTGGTGCCGCCACTATGTCTGGAGGCACTTTTATGTACTTTTGAAAATAGCCATGAAAATACAAGTATACATGGTGGGAGAAAAAAACGATTTTTTTAATGGTGCCATCAATGTGTCAGGTGACATCATTTTGTTTTTTAAAAAATTGCTGTCAGCGAAAAGAAGTAGAGAAACTGAAAAAAAAAATTAGTGGTGTCTCTGACGTGTCAAGTAGCACTGATTTGAAAATCTCATTCTGCGACACTGCTAGGTGGCACCGCCAAATATATATACACTTCCCTCGGTCAAAATTTTGTTTCTATGAAGAGAAGAAGAAAAAAAATTGTGTTTAGTAGAAGAGGAGAGAATAGAAAAAAGAACTAACACCTTGCTGCCGACATGATCGATCAGTCATGGGCTCCCTCCAATTAGCCTTTAATTTATTATAATATTTTTTCTCTTTCTTGCCACTTTTTTTAAAATATAATTGGTGCCGCCTAACACACCGGTGGCACCAATAAAAAATATATATATATTTTTTCATCTAAGTTCTTTTTTTCTCTAACATGCATTCTTTTTAAAAAATTTAATCAATCAAAAGTACATACCTATGCCACCTGACACATTGGTGACACAAAAAAATTATTTTTAAAAAAAAATTATTGCCGGATGTTTGCGGGAGGATACCGCCGGTGTGTCGGGCGACATTGGCGATCATTGTAGCAATCAACCCATTCCTGTAAATAAATTTTCCCCAATCCCATTTTTTAATTATTTAATTACTTATATTATTTTATAAAAAAAACTGTTTTACTTCGTATAATTAATGCAAAAATCATTATTTAAAATTATAACTAATAAATACAATTAACATACATTAATTATTTTGACCATTTATATATACTGTTAATAAAAAAAATCCTAATCATTGTCAAAGCATTTGCATAAATTATAAAAAGAATTGATATATTGTAAATTAATTCTTCGTTATTAATTTTTTTAATATTCAATAAATTAATAATAATTCGTAGATAACATATAATTTTATATATGAGATATAAAGTTAGTAATTATATAAATAATTAAAATTTATTATTTAAACAAAATTCTTTTTACGTTTTGGTTAAAATATAATAATTTAAATATACTATATAAATTTAAACTTATCACAATATTATCAATTTGAATGAAAAATTCTTAGGATTTTGATATCAAACAATTTTCCTTTATCTTATGTGAGCTTTTGGGCCCGATAGCATTTTTTCCCTTTTTTTTTTTTAATAAAAAGACATTACTATACTAATTTACATAGGAAAATATTAAGGGATATATATATATATATATATATATTTCTTTTCCTATCCGCTTTAGGAAATTCTAACACTTCTCGTGGAGGGCCTCGAACAATTGCAAGTTCTCCTTTTCTGCAAAGGCTAATTTAACTAAGTAGTCTATACTTTGATTGTACTCTCTAAGAATGTATCTTAATATTCACTGATCTTCTTCAAATAAAATACGATAATCTCTTCATATGAGTATGTCGTATTATTTTTAGAGTGTTTGATTTTGTATATGGATATTTCTTGCAATTAATATTTTAATTGGATGCATTTATATGAGTATTGGCCTATCAATAAATTGAAGAAAAAAAAGCATTGACTAATTGAATGAAGGCTCCACAAGTCTTTTCCTTCGCCTAAAAAAGTTAATGACATCTTAAATAAATTTCGTTAAGTAGTTATGAGTATAATCGCTATATTCATTCGTGGTAAAAGGTGTATCATAAACCTCTAAACAACCCAATAAATTGTTAAATGATTCTTTTTAATAAAGTTTTTATTATTATTTTTTTAACATTAATCTCATTATAGATTCTTGTCATATCTGTTTATTTTGATACAATATTTAGAATTATTCATGGCCCCTCCTCAACCCTTGAATAGGAGAATAATGCGTTTCAACACACTCGAATTTACGTTTTTTTACATTAACAACAATGTAAATACCAATCAAACTAAAAGTCAATCAGCTACTATTGTTTTTAAAGTGTTGCACTAAGCTTATGTTTAATTTCTTGGTGGATATATGATATTAGCAAGCTTATGAAAAATATTTTCCAATGCTTTAATTTGAAATTTCGTTGACTTAATAGAAAATTGTAAGTTTATTGAGTTTATTCCTATTGCATTTGACTTCAAGATTTTATTAGGAATTTTCGCTATAGGTTGCTATTTTCTTACCTCTAAATGATTTGAATTTTTCAAAGTAAAATGATTTGAGTGAACTAGAAAGGGAAATTGAAAGATAATGTGAGAATCCATTACTTTGAACTATTGTATACTTAAGGACAAATATAGTTTAAATGTCCTCAAATGTATGAGTTTTACTTTTATATTCTTTATTTACATATGTTCTGCTTTAATTATAAATATTCAGATTTGTTGAATATATATATGGTATTCTACAATTTAGAATATTTATCTTGTCAATTAAATTTTTTTTTAAATCTGTAGTTGTTATTGATTATTCTAATACTTGTAATGAATAATATGATTGAATATAAATTATTTATGCAGTTCATGTTGCGTGGATATGTAACATTATCTAAATAAATATGAGTTATGTGTGTTTTTTAGTTAAAATTAGACTGGTTTAAATGTTCATGTTATTAATAAATTAAATTCTAGTTACTTCATTTCAAGGTTATTTGCTAGTAAGCGAAATAATTTCAACTAGATTTCCCTTTATTATATATATATATAAAAAAGAAGAGATTAATAACTTTAGCTAATATATTAAATACGATTGAAATTATCTTTGCATCAATAATAAAAAAACATGAATTAAAACTAAGATTTCATCTTTGACTAATTTCTTATTGTATTGATTTCTTAAAATTTATTTGTTATCTTCCCTTTTAGTAATTTTAATTTTTAAACCCCCTTTTTTTTTACTTTATGTGTTTTTATTAAAGAAATAAACCAATTATTGTGGATATGACAATCCTTATTATTATCTACAAAACTTTATTTTCTAATTATTTTTATAAAGTTTGATACATTTTTTTTATTAATTGTAAAGGTGATATGTTTTTTATAATTAAAATTTTAATATTTTGTTCTTAAAAAAAACCAAAATTTCAACTATTTTTGCAAAATAGAAAAAATAAAAACAAAAAGACTTGAGGAGATTTGTTTTTTGAACAATCTCATTATAATTCTGATTATATCTGCTCTTTTTTATATAATATCTAGAACTACTCATAATCTCTCCTCAACTCATAAATAGGAGGATAATGTGTTTTAATACACTCAAACTCATGTCCTCCTATATTAACAACAATGTCCATATCAATTGATTTAAAATTCAATGGGCAAAATTTCAAAATCCATAGTCTCAAGTTTCAATTATTTGCCTTTACAGATATATCACATATTCAAACTAATCTCAATTCTCAAGTCAAAGTCACCTACAATTTCCATTATTGAAAGTCTTTCCTTTTAGCACTATAGTGTGTTGTGATACACACTCCTTAACCTTGGCATAATGACATGTTTGCACTTAAGTTTTATAAAATAAAAATTATTTTAGGTTTTTATTGTTTTTTCGTCTCTTTTAATCCTTAAAGTTTTATTTTTTTGGTTAAATCACCTCAAAATAGATAAAAAAAAATTAACGTTTGTTAACTTTGTTGATGTGGCATACACCTAAATTGTCATGTAGATGGTATGTCAAAATTTAATTATTTTTTTATAATTTTTTAAATAATTTTTCATTTTTTAAAATAATTCTTATAATTTTTTTGAAATTTTAAAATTTTAAAAAATTAATTAAATACTGATGTGGCATACACATTGACACATCAATAAAATTAGCAAAAGTTAAATTTTCCATTAATTTTGAAATGATTTGACAAAAAACTTAAGCTTAAAAGCTAATATAAAAAATAAAAAATTAAATGGAGGCTAAAATAAATTTTTCTATAAAGTTATAGGGCAAAGTAAATATTGCACTAAATTAGTTCAAAAATTTTTCTTTTAAAATTTATTCCACATAGTGATAAAGAATTCGTATGTAAATTTTACGATTTTTAGTTCTTTTATTTAAAGATTATGTAAAAGTATAAAAAGAAATATGTTTAAAATTGAGATAAAGTTTTACAAATACAAATTTACAAATAATATATATGTGAAATGTAATAATTATTTAGAGCTACATAATAATAAATTAGAATAAGATTCATATATTATAAAACTTAAATTAGAATATATTTAAATTGAGAATAACACACAGTTTTACATTAATTGAGACTTAAATATAGAATCTTTGAAATTTCATTAACTTAATATTGTCATTAAATCAATATCTTATCAACAATATTAAATTGGATATAAGTACTGTAGAAGTCTTATATTAGGAGTCAGATTGCATTTTGTCCCCTGGTCCTTTCTGTTAAAAATTTCATCTATTTATACTATTAAAAATTAATGTAACTGACGAAATAACTAAACATTAATACATGGTGTGTGATGCGTACCTTATGCTAACGTACTAAGATCAATTGTTCACAATAAAAATTGATGAAATTTTTAACAAAAGAACCAATTTGCTCTTGGGTCTAATATACATGAACTAATTTACTCATTTTTAAGTTGGAAGAGCAAAATACAATTTAACTACTAATACAAAGACTTCTATAATACTTTTACCTATTAGTACGAAGAATAAGAAGAATTCAAGAGGAAAATAAGAAAAAAAAGAATAAACCCTAAATCCGATAAAAAAATAAAATAAAAATATGGTCAATTAATATTTTGTTCAACAAAATATGCTGAATTAGATCGTCATATGTTTGATTTTGTCGACGACTTGCTGGACTTGAAGATAATCTATTTTTGATGCTTCCAAGTTTGGACTTTGAGACTGCGTAATTTACCAACCAAGTCAGCCGCCTTTGTTTTCCCCTCAAAGTTATACCATCCTCATCATCTCTCTTAAACTTCTTTCACCATGCAATTTTTTTAATTACAATTATTTAATAATTATTAGAGTTATTTGATTCAAATCTTATTTGATTCGGTTTAAAAAGTTCAAGATGTAATTCACTTGTTAAAGAAAATAAAATAGAGAAACAAAATTAAGGATTTGTGAGAGTGACGGATCGAGGGCCAATACGAACCTTGCTGCACAAGTTGAATCTGTGTAGGATTGTTAGACATTGATTATAACATGGTCGTTTAACCCTTAAAAACGTGTGTAATCGAAAACCTCTTGCGTTGTTGTTTTTCAATATTAGTAAATTTCTCTTCCTTTGACCATGATTTTTCTCGATAAAAATTTTCTACCCTTAAAAATATATGTAATTGAAAACCTCTTGCATTGTTGTTTTTCAACATTAATGAATTTCTCTTCCTTTAACCATGATTTTTCTCGATAAAAATTTTCTATGTAAAATTTACGTGTGTAACTTTTTTTCTTATTATTTTGCGATCATTCCTACTATCATTTTCAACGTATAATATAATAATTATTATAATAATAACATAAACTATGTGTTACTTAAAAGCATATGTTTTTTAATTATAACGTGAAACTATATATAATAATTGTACGTGATATGTTGATCTTTGTAATTTAATAATTTTTGAAACATTCAAGTTTTTAAGTACTCTTTTCTTTTTTATTTTAATTAATTAAAGTTTTAATTTCTCCTGCCAATTTGGAAAAATATTACTATTGTTTCAATGAGAGTCAAATATATTATGCCATGATCAACATTGGTATGCTTATATAGTCATTTATATATGTGTGTTGTGGAATTTCTTCCAGCCCCCTTATTGAACATATTAAATAATCAAAGCCAAAATCCAAAACAAGGTTTTGGATGTTAAGACTTCGTTGTTTTTTTATTAGATTTTTAATCCTTTCTATTATATATATTTGACTTACGGAGTTTGAGTAACCGCCATCTTGATATTAGGTCAGGACATATCACTAATTTCATAAAAAGCTAAGTCAAGTTAACAATCTCATTATAAGTTCTGATTATATATGGTTCTTTTTGACAAAATGTTTAGAACTAGCCATCACCTCTCCTTAATCCATAAATACAAATATAATGCGCTTCAGCGCACTTAAACTCACGTTCTACTGCATTAATAATAATACCAATGCCAATTGAACTAACACTCAATTGACATTAAATCAAAATATCTTAGAATAAATTTAAATATGAAATAAACTCGGAGAATTTGAATAAGATATCATAATTCCCAAAATCTCTTCCTCTTTTCTTTGGGAGTCGAGGGATCTTGACTTTCAAAATTTCTAAATTTTTTTTTCAAGCCTCTTAAATATATTGAAAATTTCATTAAATTTTCTAAAAAATTTAATTAAATCCCTAAATTTTATTGAAATTATCATTAAGTTCATTTTAAAAAAAATCATTTAACTCTTAAAATTTCAATTAAGTCAAAATCCACCACTAAATTAAAGTTTGGTCAATTGAGTTACTAATAGATTAAGCAATATAATGATGTCATCACATGAGAAAATTCAAGATGAAATGTCAATTAAAAAGTACTAGTAATACTAGTTTAGTATTGAATGAAAATGTTGCCATTTATTATTTAATTAAAATAATGTCGTTATTTACGATTTTATTTTTAAATTATTTATTTTCTCACTTTAATACTTAATTTTTTGGTCTCATTTTAATACTTAAATTAATTTTCTATTATAGATTTCAGTCCAAAAATTTATCGGAATAATGAAAAAAAATCAGAAAGATTTTGTTTGAAAACAAAGCATAATGAAGAAGAATTTTCTCATTCTTTTTTATTTTTGGGTTTTCTGAACGCTCTTAAAAATTTGGACTAAAACCTATAATAAAAGATAGTCTAGGTACTAAAATGAAAAATAAATTAGATACCAAAATTGGAAATCAGACATAATTTAAGGACTAAATAATGAATAAAACCTAAAATAAAAAAACATTTTAATTCTTAATACAAAATAATATTTAAAGAAACAAACAAAGCATATTTGTTATTATAATTTATCATGAAAAATAAAAAGTGAAATACAGCGATCAGTCCACGTGCAGTTTGAAGCATAGTCACGTGCTGTCATGCTTGACCTAATTTTCCCAACAACCCCCAACTGGGTCCTTTCTTTTCCCTCATACATTAAAATAAAATTTATTAAATTGTAAAACATTCATTAATTTTAATTAATATGTAACTTTAATGTTTAATAATTTTTTTTCATTATTTTTAATATATTAAATGAAAAATATTATTTTTTTAAATTTAAAATTATTTTTTTAAAACCCTAAATTTCAACACTAAACGGCTTAGTTTTGGGATGGGCCGTTCAACACTCAATAAAAAAAATTAATTATTTCTTAAAATAATTATTATAATGCTGTCAATTTTGAATGCCCACAAAAAATATATATTTCATCTGATTTACAAATTCAACCAATTTGGCTATTATTTATTTATTTTTATTATCCATCCATAAATAAATAAATGGGTTTTTTTTTAAAATATTATTATTTTTTTAATAAGAGAAAACATTATTAATGCATATTAAATATATTAATTAATAACTTTTATGAGAACATGATTTTGGCCTTATTAATTATTTCATACTACATGATTTCCTTTAAAAAATTTCGGATTCAATTAGAATGGTTATTGTAATTAATTTTAAAAAATTTCGATTTAAATCTCAACTTAAATTTATTTAACTAATTTAAAATTTATTTCACATTAAATTTTTCAAATCAAATTTAAACTCTAGTTTATTTTACGAGAAAAAAAACATCAATCATGAAAAAAAACTTTTAAAGGTATAGATTCACTTTTTTTTTTGTTACAAACATATTTTTTCTTTATTTTTATTAAAATAAAAAAAATAAAAAAGGGACAAAAAGACAATGAAAATGCTGGCAAAACCAGACAAACAAAAATCTAAAAAAATACCATTTTCCAACCTGACATGATGGCAATCAAAGTAAATAATTAAACGAGAAAGGGTAGAAAAGAGAATCATAATATCTTCCAACAGTAGCCAAAGGGGGAATAGTAATACGAATTCATGAAGTCTGCATTTTGCCTATAAATACCGGAAAACACCGCATCTGATTTCCCTCATCAACGGTTCTCTCTGCGAATTTCGGGGATCAAATACTCTTTCACAAAAAGGAGAGAATATAAGTAATTAATTAACACAACTTTTTTTCGTTGTTGTTGAAAAAGCTCATCTTTTTTTTGATAGTTAGAGTGAGCAATGGCTAAGAATGTGGGAATTCTTGCTATGGAAATCTACTTCCCTCCTACCTGTGTTCAACAGGTGAGTTCATCTCTTCCCTTTTTTTTTTCCTTTTAATTTCTTCGAGTTTTTGAGTTCTGGGTTCTGGTTGGGTAGCTGATTCAAGTGAGAAAAATGGGTCAAAGGTGGAAATTTTTTTTTTTTGGTTATTTATGGTGAATAAACTGATTGCCTCCAAATTTAATTTTCTTGGGGTTTTTTTTCTTGTTTCAGAATTTTTAATTGTATATCTGAAAAGTTCATCTCATTTGAACTCTATAATTTGGTGAAGTCTAATTACAGTTAAAGTGTTATGTTTGATTCCTTACCGTTTGATGTGAATATATGTACTGGATCAATGGGTGTTAATTACAATTTTCCCTAGAAAAAAAAAATTCTAGTTTTGCATGATCATATGGTTATGAATACTTGTTTTAGTTTATAGTAGAATGATGGCTTTTTATTTGATATGTTATTTATTCATAGATTAATGTAATATGAGATTAATTTTATGATATTCATTTCTTTTCCCTACAAAACAGGAAGCATTGGAGGCTCATGATGGTGCTAGTAAGGGGAAATACACCATTGGACTTGGACAAGATTGCATGGCCTTTTGTACAGAAGTGGAAGATGTTATCTCTATGAGGTTACAAATTCTACATTTTATATCTACTCTTCTTATATGTTATTAGCATCACGTAATACTGTTTTACAGTATGTATTATAATGACTAAGATTTGCATTGTATGGATGGTTGAAATGAACACTTTCTTCGATTTTACTAATGTGGTTAGTTTGATCTGCAGTTTAACAGCTGTTACTTCACTCCTTGCAAAATATAAGATTGACCCCAAACAAATCGGCCGTCTTGAAGTTGGTAGTGAGACTGTGATCGACAAGAGCAAGTCCATTAAGACCTTCTTGATGCAAATCTTTGAGGTACCCCCGATCATCACGATTTCTTATCTAGGATAGTTGTCCCTTGCTAGCTGCTAGCCATTATATGGGGTCATTTTGTCAAAGGCGTTATCTCTATACGGTCGTTGTGACCTGAACTTTTTTCTTGGGAAAATCCATGGTCCAACCATGTTTTATTGCACCCGTATCACTCTTAGATATCATCCTGTCCTGTTTGATTGCGGTTCTGTAATGTGTTGTTTATTTCTTAGGATGAACTTTGGTGCAGTTTATGGTGAAATGCATGTTCTTCACATTATGCTCTTTTCTCGTGTTAAACAAGCAGAAATCTGGAAACACTGACATCGAAGGGGTTGACTCAACTAATGCATGCTATGGAGGGACTGCAGCTCTATTTAACTGTGTCAATTGGGTTGAAAGTAGTTCATGGGATGGACGATATGGTCTTGTTGTTTGTACTGACAGTGCGGTATGCTCGTTTCCTGTACTGTTATTGCGAAATTTCCCTATCTTTTTCCGGCTACGGTCTACAAGCGCAATTTTTTGTTTTTGGTTTTCTTACCGGACTTTTGTTTTCAGGTCTATGCAGAAGGACCTGCCCGGCCGACTGGAGGAGCAGCGGCAATTGCCATGCTAATAGGGCCTGATGCTCCTATTGCTTTTGAAAGCAAATTACGGGGAAGTCATATGTCCCATGCCTATGACTTTTACAAGCCTAACCTTGCTAGTGAATATCCGGTAATGCAACCAAATTGCCTGTAAAGTTTTTCTACTTGTATGGGAAATAATTGTTCATATCATTGTCGTCATTAGGATTATGTATATGATGAAGTTCCGAGGACAAATTTCAAAAACGACTGTTTATAGCAATCATATAATTGCATAATAATCAATTATGCTATTCTTGTTCGTTAAGAATTCTTGTTTCAGTAAATGATTCTATCCATTGACATGCATAGGTTGTCGATGGGAAACTTTCTCAAACATGCTATCTCATGGCTCTCGATACTTGCTACAAATATTTCTGTCACAAGTAAGTCATTTTAGAAGTAATCGAAGCATTTTGTCTTTTTCCTTTTCGGCCGATATATTCTGTTTTCTTTGTAAATGTGGAATTTAGACTAGTTATGCTTGGCTAAAGCCACTATGTGTCGCTGCAGGTACGAGAAACTAGAGGGCAAACAGTTTTCTCTTTCTGATGCTGCGTACTTCGTATTCCATTCTCCTTATAACAAGGTAGCTAATTTGAGCTGTTATTGATAAATCAATAAATTTTCTTTCATTTAATAACGGGAATTTTGGAATGTCTCTGATAACTTTTTCTGTTTCAACTGCTGCAGCTCGTGCAGAAAAGTTTTTCTCGTTTGTTGTTCAATGACTTCTTGAGGAATGCCAGGTTTTTTCCTTTTCTTTGATGACTTCAAAGATTATACTTACCATATCATCTCTGTTTGGTGTTATTTACTCGGTTTACCTAAATTTGTAGTTCTGTCGATGAAATTACCAAGGAAAAACTGGCTCCATTTTCAACTTTGACCGGTGACGAAAGCTACCAAAGCCGGGATCTTGAGAAGGTCTATTTTGAACTTTCATAACAATTCTAAGATTTGACATAATAGTACTTCATGCTGATACCGATCATTACTGTGCATTTGCAGGCATCCCAACAAGCTTCAAAGTCCCTTTACGATGCCAAGGTGCAACCAACTACCTTGATACCAAAGCAAGTTGGCAACATGTATACTGCATCTCTTTATGCTGCCTTTGCATCCCTTATTCACATCAAACACAGTGAATTGGTAATTTATTGCATCTCTTTTCGAAAATAAAAATGAAAATCTTCAATCTCTGCTCTATTTCCATTCACATCTGATATATTTAATAACATGCAGGCAGGAAAGCGGGTGATTTTATTCTCTTACGGAAGTGGTTTAACTGCCACAATGTTTTCATTGCGATTCCATGAAGGTCAACATCCCTTTAGCCTATCGAACATTGCATCGGTGATGAATGTAGGTGGGAAATTGAAGTCAAGGCACGAGGTAATTCTTGCACTTCTGTTCTAGCCTGTATAAGAAGTACATGGTCATTCTACCAACTTCATTGCCTGAGTTTTGGATTGTAACCGAGTTGTTTTCTGCAGTTTCCCCCTGAGAAGTTTGTTGAGACTATGAAGCTCATGGAGCATAGGTATGGAGCCAAGGATTTCGTGACAAGCAAAGACTGTAGCCTTTTGTCTCCCGGAACATACTACCTCACCGAAGTTGATTCCATGTACCGGAGATTCTATGCAAAGAAAGACGGGGACTTTGCTGCTTGCGATAACGGTTCCATTGCCAACGGTCATTAGTGAACAGATTTATCATGCCCCCAATGCAATGAAGAAAGCATTTGTGTTAGATGTGTTTGTGAGTACCAAAATACTGGGTTCCATGTGTATGTTAAAAAGCAAAAATAGTTTGATTCAGCATCAATTTCAGCATTAATTTTCTTTTTCATTTTATCTTGTAATAAGTTATTTTTCTAGAGCCAGATATGTTAAAACCCAAAGCTAGTTGGCAATCTCTTTGATGATAATATAAGATATTTTTATTTCAGCAAAGCTCCATTGTTGTAGGTTCAAGGGCTATTATCTTGGTAATAAACATTTAGTGGTAATGAAGATTGGTATGTTTTTATGGGACCACTTTAGATTTCAGAATGAAAGAAAAATCAAGTGACTAAAACTCTGTAAAGGACTTTTTTGATACCATTCTGACACAGCTCTGCAAATTTATTGGTGGAGAATAGACCCCGTCTGTGTTGTTGACAGCTGATGGTCACATGTTCATGGTCATCAAGGGGGACCCTCCACTTGTCATTCTTACACTTCCAGCTCAGCTCCCAGGCCATGTAAAGTGTCTTAAACCAATGAAAAAAAACCGAATCTCTCATTATAATGAGAGTGCAATGTATCTTCAAAGAAAAGTGGGGTAATTCTATTCAAATTTTAGAAATGGCATTATTACGTTGAGGAAGAGGTTGTTATGAGCCTCAAAAAATTAATCTTTACAGGATACCTTAGTAAAAAAAAATTAAGTTAATTTTGTTCTCATAAATTTGATGATTATATCTATTTTGGTGGTGCATTTTAATATTTGAATATGAAAATTGTTTAATCATTAAACCCAACCATTAATACATGAAATAAAGCTTATTTATCCATCTCAGCCAATTAGCTCTTTCCATGAATAATATCATAATTGTTGGCTCAAATAGTTGTTGAGGCTGAGTTATATGCTGGGAAGAAGTGGTTGAAAATGATCATTTCATCAAATATTGCGATAATTAGAAGTGAATGTTCAATCGAATCGAGTTGAATGAAATGAAATTGTTCGAGTGACAACGCAATATTGATTGAAACTATTCGTAATGGGTTGGCTACCGTAAGTAGTGTTGCTGAAGTCAAACAAATTCACGATTGATGTTCCAAAAATTGAGAAGTCAAATCTCGACATATTCAGAGGAATGTCAATAAAGTTGTTGATTGCATAGCTAAGGCAGATAGAGGTGTAATTGAGCAGCTGGTTATCCTGGAAGATCCTTCGCATTATGTGAGACAGTCGCTGGTGACTGATGATAATTTTCATTAGGATGAATGCTCGCTTAATTTTCTAAGCTTATGTTTAACAATAATAATAAAAAAATTAAACATGTCAAATTAAAATCTTGTTACAGTATAATTAATTCCGTATTAGAGCACATAAATTTAAAACCATATATATTTAAAAAAAATTTCAAAACAAAATAATAATAATAAGGTACTTTAGTATATAAACTTGAATCATTAGTTAACTTATTTAGGTCCCAAAATTATTATTTTAGAAATTTTTAAAATTTAACTTTGTTTATATATTTTTAGAATTTTTTAAAAAAATTTAGAATTTTTAAAAAAATATAAAATATTAAATTTTTATAAATATTTTGAATTTTAAAAATTATTTTGAAATTTTTGTTAAGAGAAAGGCCAATTTTCTCATTTTCAAAATTGATAGGGGTCAAAAAGATATTTACATCAATATATTATTTGAATTATTCGAATTGTAAAATTCAACTCGACTCGAACTCGAAACTCGAATTACTTATTCGAGTTTACTCAATTAACTCGATTCAATTAACTCAAAATTTGAAAAAAAATTCGATTTTTTCTAATCAAATTGAGTTTTGCTCACCTCTAGGGATAACAAGAATAAAACTGGGACTTAAAAATTGTTTGTACAATTCAGTTTCTCTACATTTGCATTAGTGAGAAATATTCACAAATTTCAACACTTATAATGACAATTTTCTCACTTTTACACCTTGAAGATTGATGTAGCCATTAAATTTCCCCCTATGAACTTATTATGTAAAACCACAACATAATACATTTTACAATCACCATAATACATTTTACAATCACACTTATAAAAAATAAAATTGCTCACTTGAATAGATTAAGTGTTCTATCTTTCTGTATTATAACCTATGCAAGTATATCAATTATATAGGATATTTCAATACTTGTCAATATAGGGGTAAGCAAAACTCAATTTGATTCGAAAAATCGAAAAAAAATTTAAATTTCGAGTTATTCAAATTATTCAAGTCAACTCGACTAAGTAATTCGAGTTTAGAGTTCGAATTGAGTTGAATTTTATAATTCGAATAACAAATTAGTGTAAAAACCCTTTTGATCCTTGTCAAATTTAAAAATTAGCAAATTGGTCTCTCAACAAAAATTACAAAATAATTCAAAATAATTTTTAAAATTCAAAATATTTAATATATATATTTTTAAAAATGATAAAAATTTCAAAAAAATCTAAAAAATATGTAAAGAAAGTTAAAAAATTAAAAATTTTCTAGAACAATAATTTTGGTATCTAAATAAGTTAAATAATGATGCAATTTTATCATACTAAAGTAATTTTTTATTATTTTGCTTGGAAAAAGTTTTTAAATATATTTAGTTTCAAATTTATATGTTAGAACATGAAATTAGTTATACTCTAACAAAATTTTGATTTGACATGTTTAATTTTTTAATTTAACTCGAACAATTTCACTTGATTCGGTTCGACTAGACTCGAACTTTATTTCATTCAATTCGATTCAAAAAAAAATTCAATTTAAGTTAGGATGATAAAATAGGACTCGTAAACTCGATTAAATTAAAATTTTTTCATTGGATTCGATCGAACGCTCACCCCTATGCTAACATAAAGAAGACCTACCAAGCTGAATACAATATAATAATAACAAACAATGTAAATAAGGACTCTTGGCATCTAAGATATCAAAGTTTCAATCCAATATCTTCGATCCAAGGAATTTGATAAGTATGATCTAATCTGATCCAATCCTCCATAAATATTTTTTTAAATAATATGATTTTCATTGATGGGCTAAATCCGTTTCACAATGTCAACATAGTCTAAAAATCCAATTTAATAAAATTGTCAATAACACAAATATAGAAACAGTCTCGATTGTCTTTCATATTTTTCAACAATAAGCACTAAATTTTAAATAAAAAAGACTTTTGTTGCAATTGTTGGAGATGGTAACGATTGGTTTGTTGAAGGGACGAGCTTTACGTTGGTTTTGATGGAGCCCCATGTTGTTGAAGTTGTTTCGATAGGAGAAACTTTATCTTGACTAAAATCACTGCACTTCGATAAAATTTATTATTGAGTCACATTGCATGGGGGCCATTTAATGCTTTGGGGATGCCTAGCATAAATATTTCGAAGTTTGGTTTATTAATTAAGGATTACTTAATGTTGAAATCTGATTTTCTTCGCATCGGGATGCTAATAAGACGGTCGACTTCGTGTCTAGGTAGCTTAGTTATATACAAACCATCATGATTGGAATACTATTCCCTCTAATCTTGCCTTTGGTTTAGATGCTGATATTTCTGCTACACAATGAGAAGCAGAAGTGAAGAGAGTGATTCAGTTCAACTCTTTTGAGTTTTGAACAAAAGAAAACAAGAGTCCCATTCAGATGAAAGGCATCAAAATCACTGACCCTATTAAAGGTAAAAGAAAAAACTGTTCATCCCTATAGGATTTATCTCAGTGTGACAAACAAGGAAGAACTTAGACTGTCGGCAGGGGCCAGGCCAACAACCTAAATGTTGTTAAATTTCATTTTAACCCCTATTAAGTTTTATTTTTTCCAATTTTATTTTAACTCTATAATCATTATCTAAAATTGTGGCAATTTTATGTATGCCCTCTCAAAGTTTTCCAAAAAAATTTTAATTTGTCTTCTTGTATAGAATTTGTAAATTTTAATGATAATTTTGATAATATTTGTAGTTTAATTTGATAAACTAATACAAAACAATATTTAGATAAAGTCGGCATTCTCTATAACAATCACTCTTTGTAGCGACATTTTATTATAATAATTAAGTCTGATGTAGAATTAATTTTTTATGTTTTATTTTTATTATCTATAACAACTTTTTATCTATAATAGTAACAACCGTATGAAGTACACTCTTTATTAAAATAGTTCTTTATATCAGCCTCTTGTCACATGTTTTAGTAAAATTAATTTTATTTCTAAGTTAAAATAAAAATAATAATTTTTAGTTGAAATGCTATTTCAATAAGATTTTTAAATTTTATATAAAAATATATTAATAATATTTTATTAAGTAAATATAATATTTAATAAATGAAATTATATTTATAAAATTTATTAAAGATATGATCTAAATTTCACTAATTAATATTATTAATAATATATTATAATTTTTTAGATTTGAAATTTTAAGAAAATTTATATATCATCCAAATATTAAATATTTGTTATAAGTGTTTTAGGTGTATAACTACCTCTCTATAACATCCAAAAAATATTGTGGTATCAATATAAAATAATATCTAAATATTAATTTGGTAAAAGATTAAATCAAATAATTGCATTACCTAATACAAATCTGTTCTATAATTTGATTCATCTTCGAGGTTTGTGATTACACCTCACAATAATATCATATTCAAAGTTCGAACTTGTGTTCTCTCATTAAAAATATAACGTGCCTTACAATTGAAATTTTACTTTTGATGGTAATTATATAATTATTAAAATATGTCATAAGCCCCTGTATTATTTATAAATTAGAATTTAATTATTGTATTTTTATTTTTAAGAAATCAGTAGCTTCACTTTTCAAATTTTAAAATTCAAGTCCAATTGTTAATAATATTAAAATTATTTTGTTAAATTCAAAAAATCACATTCTAACCAAAAATTTTAACCATTAGAAAAATAAAGAGACTACATTCTTAAAAATAAAAATAAATTTGTGAAGAATATAAATAATGAGGGCATATTTTAACCTTGAATAAATATATAAAGAGGCAATTTCCTTAACCTTTATGGAAAGTGGTTCTAGTTTATGGTATTAAATTGGGTATTTTGCAAACCCAATTTCAATTCAAAATGAAACTTTTTGACCAAAATATCTATACCACATTAAGGTGTTGTGCTAAATGAAACAAGTAAAATAGATTAAATTGAACATGGGCCAAAAGATGAAGCCAAGCAAAGGAGGCAAATACCAAATATAAAACTCAAAATGCATATTCATAACCAGATAAAACCATTTCCAACTGACTTATTCAAATGTTCATATATGAATACAACATTCAAATACAAAATACCAGCAATCTTTCGAGTCATCTGGGAAGAGGCGTGCGTGCGTATCGCCCGAGGTTATCACCATCCATATCGACCCACACGAACCAAATTCATAAAAAAGATGATAAAAAAAGAGAGGAAAATCAATGAATTCATAACCTAAAATCTCAAGCTCAACTAGTCTCACATAGTTTACCTTTGAAGACAAACTTTTTAACAGGCAAAGTAACTGATCAAGCTCCACCAGTCTTCTTATTCGGTTCGAATACATACTTAATAAGAGACTCTTTAATCGAAAGGAGCTCAGGGAATTCTGTCTTCAATTTGGTCGCATCAAGTTCGTTGTTGCTTCTCGGGGCTACGATAACTTTGGCCTGCTCCTCGAGATTGAAGTTCTTCCAGGTGAAGTTAGGGTCAATGTAGTCACGGTACATTTCTAATATCTCATTGTGACTGACCACTCCCGGGTTTGTAAAGTTCCAAATGCCGGTCAAGTTCCTCTTTCCCATCTCGATGGAAATCGGAAGAAGCTCATCGAGGATGGTCATCGAGTTAGGAATGTTAACCACTTTATCGTACCGAGTTATTTTTGTGATGAAGTTTCGGGGATTGGCTAAATCCGATGAAATAGGCATCCTAACTCGCAAGGTACATACATTTTCATAATTCTTGAGCAATTCCTCCACCTTTTTTTGAATCATTAACAAAGATCCCATTATTAGAACAAGAGCACAATTCAGATCTAAATACATTAAACTACAAAAAAAGAAGGCAATGGTAAAAGTTCAATAAAGGCCCCTGTACTAAGAGTCGAGTTGCACTTTACCCCTTTACTCAAAAAATGAGCAAATTAGTCCCTATATGTTAAATCAAAGAGAAAACTGATCTTTTTGTTAAATTAGTTTTTAAAAACTGATCTTTACAATACAAATAGATGAAATTTTAACAAAAAAGACCAGTTAGCTCTTTGATCTTATTTACAAGGACTAATTTGCCCATTTTTCAAATAGCGGGGCAAAATGCAATGTAACTCTTTAGTATTAAGATTAGTACAGGGCCTTGCAATGCAGATCCAAGTGAGATCAATACCAATAGACGCAATAAGCAAATATGAATACTTTGAATGTGAAAACAATGAAATTATCAATAAAGATTAGAACTTTCTTGCATTAAACAAACAAATCGATCAATCATAAACAAAACCCAACAACATTTCAATGAAATCACAAGATCTGAAAGGATACCCATATGAAACAGAACAGATCAAATAAACAAGTTATCAGATCTAATAACATAACTGAAGCTTTGCTTACCATAGCTTTGGTCTTAGAATAAAAGGAACCGATGAAATTAGGAGTATCCTCTTCCTTAAACCCGATACCCGTTCCGATCTGATGAGCCTCATCGTACTCAAAGATACAACCTGTAGCATAATTAATCAATATGAGGCCTTTGTCTCTGCAAACGTCAGCGAGGGTAAGGGTCCCGACCACATTGGTTCTGATGGTCTCGACCTTATGGGATTCGCACCAATCGACGTTCGGACGACCGGTGACACCGGCGGCATTGAATACATGGGTCGGTTTCACGTTGGCTATGTCGGACTCAAGTGAAATCCGGTTCTCCAAACGGCCGGAGCCGTACTCGTAATCGATTCCCTGGGATTCGCAGAGTTTGCCTAACAAACCACCGATCCAACCGGTTCGACCGTAGATCAGGAACTTCAATGGTTTGTCCGATGAGCCATTTGCCGGAAACCCCATCACTTATTTAGAATTTTTTTTTTGAATTTTTTGGTTGAAAATGCAGGGTTTGAATTTGAGGGAGTGGGCAATTCACAGATATGTATTTATATACACAGAAATGATGAGGCCATTAATTTTTTACTTAATTTTTCTCTTAGTCCCTATACTCTTTATAATTTTAGAATTAGTCCTTTTTTCCCAAAAATTTACTCCCTCCACTGCTAATTAATTTTAATTAAATTTAAATATATAATATTTTAATATTCAAATATCTGATTTAAAAAAATTAAAATCTATACTTATTTAAATTTAACAAAACTCAATTAATAATATTTTAGTCCAAGTGGGGGGATCGAATATCAAATTAGGCTTTTTTTTATATATATAAATATAAAGAATTTTAGTTAAAATACACCCTAAATCAATTTTTTTTATTCCAAGTATTTAGTTTTTTTATTTTTAAAATTTAAAAATACAAATTTAATTATTAATATTGTTAAAAAATTTTAGTTAAAGTCATTCTCGTTATTACATGACAATTTAATGAAATTCTTTTTATTTCAAAATGTCATACTAATAAATTTAACAAAAAATAAAATTTACTCCATTACCAATTGAATATTCTAGAAAATAAATAAATCAAATTCCTAATAATAATAAAAAATTAAATTTCAAATAATAAAAACGAATTTTGTATAAAATTGTAAAGCTCATCATGATTAATTCATGAGCTTAAGAGTCGCTTCCACATTTGTTTTCTGTTGTTAAGTTTTTCTTTATGGGAATAAAGTATCCTCTCTTTTTTCTTTCGTAAAATATTAAATATTAGATTTTTTTTAACATTAATCTCATTATAAATTATTATCATATATATATTTATATAATGCCTAAAACTAAGCATAATTCTTCCCAAGTTTTAAATAAGAGGATAATACGCTTCAGCACACTTGAACTAAAATCTTTCTATATTAACAATAATACCAATATCAATCGAGTTAAGAATCGATAATACACTAACTTCATTTATCACTTACTAATCATAATTAATTTATATAAACGAAAAAGAAATACTAATATTTGAGTTGATATTTGCCTTTCTTCCTCTATATTTTAATTTTGTTTTCGTTTTCTTTTTATTATTGTTTTCTAATAAAGTTGACTAAATATATATGAGATAGGGGAGGACGTAATTTGTATAATTTTTAAATGTGATCATTACATCATTATAACAATAGAGTAAATTATATTATTAATCATTCAATTATAGGTAAGTTTTTGTTTTGGTCACTGAATTTTCTAAAAGTTTTTATTTAAGTCACAACCTGTTGAAATCGTTGCTATATGACTTTTTACTATTTATATTGTCTGCACCAATCGAAAGTTTTTATTTAAGTCACAACTTTAAACGTCACGAATCTGTAAACTAAAATTCGAACAACTTTTTTCTTCGATCTTCGACACTGACCGTCAAATCGACTTGAATTTAAGGTATGTTCTTCTACTCATCAATGGGTACTGATCTACTGTACCAATCATTGAATCGTCGTTTGGATCTCGTTTGTGAAACTTATAAAAAAAATTAAACATCCAAGTAATTTAAATAAAATTTTTTGAATAGTTCAGTAACTTAAATAGAAATTTTTGAATAGTTTAATAACTAAATTATTAATTTTTTTAGTTAAATGACCAAAGTAAAAATTTACCTATAATTTAGTGACTAATAGTGTAGTTTACCCTCGTTAATAATTAAAAATATTTAAGATCGAAGATTCATAGTTTTTGTTAGATTTCATATCGTACACACCAAAAATTGTCATGCAATTAATTAATAAATTATTTTATATATATATATTGTTGGGTGTCAGCTTGGTGCCTTTTTTGTAGTTTTGTTTTGAAACCTAACAAGAAAATCAGTGGTCTATAAAACATATGAAGACATCAGTGATCAGACACACATGTTCAATGTTGTTTCAGCCGTTGATCTCTTTGTGGTATATATGAGCTTAACTACGGCACGACACTGGAATATAACCCAATACCGATCTTGAATGGGTCCAATTATGATTTTGAAGATTTGATTTTGTACTTTAATTGGGTTTAATTGCACCATAAGTTTCTAAATTATGACCTTTTTTTTTAAATTAGTCCCTAAAATTTAAAATATTAATTATATCATTCCATTGGTAAAGTTGTTAATTTAACTATTAATTTACACATCAAAACTCATATAACATAATTTAACTATTAATTGAAAAGCTTTTGAAAAATCTTCAAAAATTTAAAAACAAAGATTTTTCCACATTCATTTTCATAGTATTTATTTTTCTTTAAACGTTTGGTTTTAAATTATGCTACATAAGATATGACGTCTAATTTAATAGCTAAATTAATGATTTTAATAATAGAAAGAATTTAATTATTATAAAATCTTGATAGTTTAGAGATGTAATTAGAATATTTTAAAATTTTGAGATTAATTTAAAATAAAAGTAATAATTTGGGACGTCTTGTGTAATATAATACAAATGTGAATTTTTTTTAAATTTTAAATTATATAAAATTAAAATATAAATAGTGAAATTTCAAATTAAGGACAGAAATGATCCAAAAACAATAGCAACATGTTTGGTTCAGTGTATTACCTAATACAATACAGGCCGAATACGCGCGTATTACATGACGCCTCTAATCCGGCGTTTGGTTCGCTGTAATAGGCATTACGGGCGTAAACCAATCCCGACCTAATCCCCTTTTTCGCTGCTTTTGTAATCCCTTCCCAAATCCCTGTAATACCTATTACGTCCGCCTTCCGTCCCCTGCTCTCTGTTTTACCCTCCCTCCCTACCCGACCCTCTCCTATTCTGTCCTCAAAATTTCTCCTTCCATCTCCCACCGTTTTTGTTTATTATTCTGTCCTCATCGTTTCTTCAGTCTCTGTCTCCTCCCATTTCCTCCCAACCCTATCTGCAACTCTCTACTGCTCTTCAATATTTTCACAAAATTGGAAATACCTGATAGCTGAATCCATTGAAAAAAGAGTGAAGCGTTTTTCGGGTCATCATCTTTAATCCAATATCGGGTGAGTTTTATTTCGGACCGAAATTAATCTGCCAATTCTTTTGCTCGACAATCTTTTATCAAATATTTTTGCATGGTTATGAATCTTTAGTCTTCAGTAGTTTCTGTTGAAATTGCTATTTTATTTTATGAAATTGTTGCTGATTTCATTGGAATTATTGTATAATTGCACTTGTGGCTTTTTATTCTTCAGTAGTTTAATGCTGATTTCATGGTTATGAATCTTTTACTCTTCTGTAGTTTTAGTTAACGAAAGTTTTTCTGGGTTTAATATCCCTTGCTTTCTGATGGTGATTTCATATAAATTATGTGCGGTGTAATTTATAAATCCTGATTTTTGAAAGAGCAACATCAAAAAGTTTAAAGCATATACTTCTTTCAGTAAATCATATTTCCATTTTCGTATGACAAATTTTACATTTTGCTGTATAAAATTCATTACAAGATGAAGAAAAGTTTGGAGCTTTTGTTCTATATTCTTAGGTTCCAAGATTAACTAGAAGCAGCAACAGGGTTTTTGGATTAGTTTATCTTATTTCTCATTTTGTTTCTTCCAACTAAGCTTGTCTTTGTTTCTAAGTTTAGCTTCGGTGTATTGGTATTATAGGGAAGAATTTGGATGACAAGGGCGTCGAGGCTGCGGTCTTCAGTTTGGAAAGTCAGCCATAAGCATCCAGGTTTACCTCTGTAAATGTTAGTATCTTCATCACCTTGTAAGTGATAATTTCCTAATTGTTTGAAATTTGCTGTTTGCTGTGGTGGGTCTTTTATCAGGTTATAATGCGAGTGATTCAGATTCGGATGAAATCAAGGGTGATTCTTGAGTTTAACATACTTGGTCTCTGCATTTCGAACATTTAGAATCGTGAGTGCCTTATTGCTCTGCTCTGATCTTCGTTTCATTAATTTGTGTTCTTCACTGCTGTGAATGTTGTATAAGAATAATCCTATAAGATTTAGAGGTGTGAGTGCCTCATTGCTCGACTTTGGTCTTCATTTGTGTAGCTCACATTTTTCACTGCGCTGAAGATTGTATAAAGAATAGTCATAAGTTCTGTTGCTGCTAGTTTGGTCACACAATTAAGTCTCTATCCCTGACTTTTGGGTGTGTATTTGACCAGAGAGTGCTGAAGTTGCACATTTTATATTCTTAGGTTTAGGAGTCGGTCCTGTTATGTAATCATTGAGCATGGATAATTTATAATCTAGTTATTTCATATTATTTGCTACAAATTCACCCAAATCTGCACATGTTCTGTGATGAAACTATTTATATCGTAGGTTTGGACTATGGTCAGTCTAGACTATTTTCGTACCTAAATTCATATTCTTCTGTTAGATGATGTTTGTTTTATGTCATTCGGGGACGTTGGTTCTTGTGCTTGAGCCAGCCATGGATTAACTGTTATTTTTCCCCTTATCCCACTCATAGGACACTTTACTAGGCCTGATATGAATAGCACTTGTTTAATGGGATTTACTTGACTAAAGATGAATGGCAAGAGCCTCCATTACTTGACTTGTTTAATGAGCAAACATCTATCCTCATTCTAATTCCTTTTGAGGAATGTAGGGAAAGGGGAATGATGGGTTTTAATTGTGATAAGTCAAGCTGAGCTCTTTCATATACTTGTATTTTGCTCATTTACAAGCTAGATCAAGTAGGCTTACTATACTAAATAGCTTGACTTCATGCATTAGTGATCTCAAATAATGAGGTGAGAACTAATTACAAATAATGAGGGAAATGAGGAGGCAGTTCAGTGTAGGTTATTGAACTTGGAATTGGGTTTAATGGTTTGTCGCCTGGTTTCATACAGAACAAAGAAAATCCAGTGAATCCTTTGAAATTATATATTATTGTTCTTTTTTGAATTTAAATTAGGTTATATGTTTTTAAATAGCATTATGCCTACAAATAATGGGCTTCAAATCACAGTTATTTGTACATGTAAATACAATACTGTTAATAATAAATTTGTACATGTAAATGAGATTAAAGTTATATATTTTTTTACAAAATGAAATTACCATTTAAAATGGTATAAAAGTTTATTAAACTTAAATCTTCAATCTTCATTTTATTTATTTTGAAATTAGAAAACCTTAACTAAACTAATCATAAATTAAAAATTTAATCAATGATCAAACTTAGAACATGCTTTATTAGATCTTAAATTTCATTATACGAAATTGTATTTAAATTTAAATTTAAATGTCCAAACTATAATGTTCAAACATTGAACATGCTTTAAGTAACTAATCAATATATTTATACGATATCATTTTAGGTCAATTAATTTGGGTGATTAATTAACTAATCAATATATTTACGTCAATTATACATAATATATTAAATTTTAATATAAGTTTTATTAAAATAAAATTTAAATTGTTATAATTAAGATTTTATGCACGCAATACATGTTATTTAAAACAAATGTTAATTGATTCAAAACATGACTTTTCCCCTATAATAGAAATAAGGTTATCTTAATTATAAAACAAATCTTGTATATCATTTTAATATTATGGTTAATATGTTTTTTTCCATATAATGAAAATAATGTTGTCTAAATTATAAAAGATTAATTAGGCTGAAATTTATTACCTAATTCTATCTTAAATTTTAAGTTGATTACATAATACATAAAGCTTTTCTCATTCATAATATGATTTCCTTTTAATACATGTAACATGAATGTGAGCTACAACAAATAAGAAAAACCAAGTTAATTTCTTGTGGATACATGAGTGTGAAGCCTTTGAAATAAATGGAATAAGTACAAGCCGGTGAAAAAGATTTTAATATTAACTATGAATTAGTTTAAAGTTATATTTTTTTTTCTTCGTGTGTTCTAAATTTGTGCTGTTTTTTTTTTGATAATGTGTAATTGCAAATTCAATTCTTTGATAGTGTGTTCTAATTTTAAAATGTTGCAGTAATGGCTCGTCTGCCTTTAATTGCACAAAGTGTGAGGCGTAAAAGGATTAGTATTGCTGTGACAATATGGTTGGAAATCTGTAGAATCGCGATTTGGTTCTTATTTAGAATGGGTGCCAGCCTTAGCCTACATAGACCAAGGATTAGGTCCTATACCGTAGATTTTTATGCAAAACGGGATTATGTGAATAGGCTTGTATATGCTAGTGACGAGACCTGTATTGAACAAGTTAGGATGAATAGAGCTGCCTTTTTTAAATTATGTGAGATGTTAGAATCAATAGGGGGATTGAAGTCGACAAGGTTCATGCTTGTTGACGAGCAAGTAGCAATGTTTTTACATATCATCTCCCATCACCTGAAAAATCGAGTTATCAAGCATCACTTTAGAAGGTCCGGGGAAACTGTTAGCAGAGCATTTCATAGTGTTTTAAATGCTGTCATACGCTTGCAAGATGTGTTATTTAAAAACCCGGAGCCAATTACAGCCGATTCTTCTGACACAAGGTGGAAATGGTTTAAGGTATAGGACTAAGTTTTATATATAGCTTCAACAACATTTACTTGATTTAGATTTAAATTAGTATTCTAACTCAAGGTTTTATATCATGTGATATAGAATTGCTTAGGTGCTCTTGATGGAACCCACATCAAGATTAGGGTTCCAACAGTTGATAAACCTAGATATCGGACGCGAAAAGGTGACATAGCAACAAATATGCTAGGTGTTTGTACACCTGAGATGCAATTTGTTTATGTTCTTCCTGGTTGGGAAGGTTCAGTTGCTGATGGACGGGTTCTTCGAGATGCCATTAGTAGAAGACATGGATTAAAAGTTCCTCATGGTAAAGTGTATAGTTAGAGGACTTTGATTTATTCATTAAGATCACACTTTGTGTGCTGAATTAATCATTTTTTAATATGAAACTTATTTTATAGGTTGTTATTATCTAGTTGATGCTGGATACACAAATTGTGAGGGATTTCTTGCACCATTTAGAGGACAACGATATCATTTGAACGAGTGGCGTCAGGGTTATCAGCCAAGTTCTCCGCAAGAGTTTTTTAATATGAAACATGCCTCAGCACGTAATGTCATTGAAAGATGCTTTGGCTTATTAAAACTTAGATGGGGAATACTTAGGAGTCCATCGTTCTATCCTGTAAGGGTGCACAATAGAATTATTATTGCATGTTGTTTGCTCCATAATTTTATTCGAACCCATATGAGTAGTGATCCCATTGAAGCGGAGGTGGGAGAAGGATTACCTACAATTAATGTGGTGGATGACGATGAACCAAATATCACAAATATTCATCCATCGGATGCTTGGGCTACTTGGAGGATGGAACTAGCCAACCAAATGTTCGATGAATGGCAAGCATCTAGAAATTAGTTTGTGAAACTTTTGTGAAACTTTTGTATTGATTTTTGTATTGTACTAAACTACAGAAATTATAATATAATTTCTTCTAATTCAGCATGTGTTATAATTTTAAATTTTTTGTGCTATGGAACTTTTGATTCATGATATTCAACTTAATTACTTAGATTTTATAAAGTGTTGACCTTTTGAATCATGATATTAAAATAGTAATTAATATAATTTGTTTTTTTTTTGTTCTTAAGATCATTATGTCAGGTGTTCCAGAATCAAATGCTCAAGCTTCTCGAGGAAGCAAAAGAAAATGGGTTCCCGAGGAAGATGCAGCATTAGTTTCCAGCATGGTAGACCTGCACAATGTTGGAACATTTAATGCTGATACCGGGTTCAAAGCCGGTTATTTGAACGAGTTGGAAAGAATGCTACAAACGGTTTTACCAAATGCAATGTTGAAGGCGAAACCTAATATTGAATCAATGATTAGGTTACTTAAAAGGGAGTGGTCAATCGTCTACGACATGCTTAATGGCCAAAACAATAGCGGTTTTGGTTGGGACGAGCATAGGCAGCTCGTTGTTGCTGAAGATGCGGTTTGGGAGTCCTATTTAAAGGTAAGATTATTTCAAGTCTTTATTATATTATTTTTACCAAACTTACGACTAATATGATTTCCTCATTTTTTTAGAGTCACAAAGAAGCCGCCCAATTCAGATTTCGTACTTTCCCTTACTATGACCAGCTTACTACCATATACGCAAGAGATCGAGCAACTGGGAGAGATGCTCAAACAGCTGCTGATGTTCTTGAAGAAATACATGCTGATGATGAACGTACTACAGATATGAATGAAGAGAGAAACACATTCTATGACTGCGAAGCTGACGTCTCTTTAGATGACATGGATGTTTCTGGTACGGATCCGCGAGGAGATCGAGACCAAGGGGGTTCCTCATCTTCAAACAAGAGAAAGAAGAAATCTGATGCTCGTGATAATGTGTTTTCTTCATTTAATGAGGCTGCCACTTTGTTCGGGGAGAAAATCTAGGCCGTTGGCGATCAAATCAGTAGGAGTTTTGCCTCCGAGGTGGTAGTTCAGCAGAAGTCAGAACAACATATGGAAGAGAGAGCTTCAAATTTATATTCAGCCTTATGGTCAATTGAAGGTTTAACCGACGATCAGCGGTATGATGCATTGAGTAAAATTCCCGACCATCCAACTCAAATGATCGTTTTCTTTAGTTTACCTTCAGTTGCCCGATTGGAATGGGTTAGGAGATTTCTTTCTTACCATTAAATATCAATGTTCAAACTTTTTGATGTTGTAAAACTATATAACATATGGATTTTAATGTACAATTTCATTTTCATCTAACCTTTTCTTAATATAAGTTAATTATGTTTATGCATAATATAATTCTCAAGTTATATATTGATTTTAGTAAATTCATATAAGAACATTTTATTATTAAGAATTTTATGAAATTATATATCACTATATAATTATATTTAATATTAATTATTTTAAATTGTATAAATTCATATAAGAAATTTTTATTATCAAGAATTTTATGAAATTATATATTATTATTAAATTATATGTAATAATTATTATTTTAAATTATACAAATTCATAAACTATAATCATATTAGTTATAATAATTTTAAATTTTATTAAATCATATATTTAATTAAATCATATTTAATATTAATTACTTGAAATTTTCTTTTATAGTATCATATATTATGATTTGAGTAAATTCATAGAAGAATTTTACTTATTAAGAATTTTATTAAATTATATATTTTAATTATAATATATTTAATAATAATTATGTTAATTTATATTTTACAGTATCATATATTATGATTTGAGTAAATTCATATAAGAATATTAATTTTTAAGAATTTTATTAAATTATATATTTTAATTATAATATATTTAATAATAATTATGTTTAAATATGATTAAATTATTTATTATTGATATTAATCTTATTAAAATTTAAATAACAATAACAATAGTAATTTACCAAAACAAATTTATGCTAATTATTAAGAATTTTATTAAATTATATATTTTAATTAAAATATATTTAATAATAATTATGTTTAAATATGATTAAATTATTTATTATTGATAATAATAATCTTATTAAAATTTAAATAACAATAACAATAATCATTTACCAAAACAAATTTCTGCTAAGGGTATTCTAGTCATTTTAGTTTTTTCATTATGCTATTACACCTCTATTACACTCAACCAAACACAGGATTACTATTACGCCTCTATTCCATTACATTCAACCAAACAGTTGATTTGCTATTACACAACTTTTCCATTACACCTCTATTCCATTACACCTCTAATCCAATTCAGCGAACCAAACGTGCTGTAGGTGTTTGAAAGAGCTTATACATAAAACGAGGAAGAGCAGGTTGAGTTGGGACCAGCACCCGCTTTTCAAATTCTTGGTGTAAATTATTTATTTCATGCATATCATAAAAATATTTAAGCCACCTTGTTAATATTTAGGTGAATTTTGTTAATCAATTATGTTTTGTAATAAGATTATTGGAATATAAGTTTACAAATAAAATGTGAGGTTATTTTATTTAATTCATTTCGTGTTCGGTTGGCGGAATATAAAATTATTTAGAAGCACATTTTATTCAATTGTCACTGTTATAGAAATTTTTTTTAACGAGTTTAGTTCCTTTAATATTTTTTAGTCTTAATTTCTATAAAATTTTGATAAATTATTATAATTATTACTTTTTATTATAATTTATATATTAATAAGTAAATATATTGTGTTGAAATAAATTTATAAATCATAATTATAATAATTCATGAAAAGTGATTGTAATATCAATCATAAATATGGTTATCACCATAATTAATGTATTAATAAATAGATTATTAAATAAAATATAATAATTTTAATTTTAATGTATGATATCTACTAGTTCAATATTAAGAAAAATATTTTTTTATTTTTAATTAGCCTTAAATTTTATTTAAGAAAAAAAGTCTAAGTTGATTAGAATAATAAAAACAAAAGGTAAATAGGTCCAAAATTTATGATTACACCCTTAATCTAATATTACCTAAGGAATGGGCCGTAATGAGATTACACCCTATATTATGGGATGGCCATAATGTGAGATTTCGGGATGATTGGAATGTTGAAATCTAAACAATGTAGTCTCATTCCGGAATGTAACATTATGGGCTATAATGTTACATTTGGCGAACCAAACACCCCATTATAATGTTTATATTGTTTTATTTTTAGGGTAAACTACACCATTAATCACTAAACTAGGGGTAAGTTTTTATTTTGGTCACTTAACTAAAAGTTTCAATTTGGTCATTGAACTATTCAAAAGTTTTCATTTAAGTTATCGAGCTACTAAAATCATGCTATATGGCTTTCTCTATTCACACTGCCCACACTAATCGAAAGCTCGCTTTCCCTTGTCTTCTACAATTCAATTTTTTTATGAAACAACTTTGGACGTCACAAAACAATGAACCAAAGTTCAAACAACTTTTTTCTCTAGTCTTTGGCATTGATCGTAAATCGACTTGGATCTAAAGTATGTTATTCTACTTGACGATAGGTATTGATCCACCGCACTGATCGTCAAATCATCGCTTAGAGCTCGCAGGCGAAGCTTGAAAAAAAAAACCTTAACAACCCAATGACTTAAAAAAAACTCTTGAACAGTTCAATGACTTAAATGAAAACTTTTGAATAGTTTAATGGCCAAATTGTAAATTTTTTTTAGTTAAGTAACCAAAACAAAAACTTACTCATAATTTAGTAACTAATGATATAGTTTACTCTTATTTTTTTATACAATATCTATTACTACTCATAAGGCACTCCAATTTTGTTGGTTAAGGTGAAGGCCTTGAGTCTTCGAGACTCAAGTTTAAGTCTCACCATACGCAATTGCAATGTGTGACTCTCCACACCACTTTGTGCATGTGCCATGTGTGGGTTTTCTCCAATTATTTTCGATTCTTTATCTGTTGTGCTTTGTACTAGGTTGATTCTACATGCTATTGTAGTTGGTTGAATATGTATTTGTGCTTGTACTTACAATTTATTCCTATGTTGTGCTTTTAATTACACCTTAAACTGAAAAAGAAAAACAGTTCATCTCCTTTTTCTTTTAGTTTTCTTTTCCATTTTGACTGGAAAACTATTCTCATCCCAGTTAGACATCCATTTTAACTATCACGTAGGATTGCTATTAGGCAGGTAACGAAGCTTAACGGTAGAGTGACCACTTCATAACAAAACGATAATGTAACATTTCAAACATAAGTGACTAAATGTAATCTGAGACAAATAAAAGTGACTATTTTTATAATTTACCCCAATTGAAATGAATTGGTATCTTTTATAGCTTTATTTATTTAAATAGAGAGAAAGAGGGGCTCTTAAATGCAGTCCAAATCTGATAAATTATTATATGGTTTATTAGACAAGCTTGGGTTTTAGTCATGTGAAGTTACATGGGAAAACGTGGCCTCCACAAATCACTACTTTCAGGGTTTAAATCTGAGGGTCATTCACTGTGGGTGTTGTTAAAATGTGTAAACGTGAATTTACGTCCCCAACTCTAACATTGAAATTTTAATCCATCCCTACACTAACTTAATAAACTTTTGGGTAAACTACGTCAATAGTTATTAATTTATAAGTAAATTTTCATTTTGGTTATTTAACTAAAAAGAATTATAATTTAGTCATTAAACTATCCAAAAGTTTTCAAAGTCATTGTATTGTTAAAATTGATACATTATAGCTTTCTTTATTCGCACTATTTGTACCAATCGAAAATATTTTTTTTCCTTTTTCTTCTGCTATTCAATTTTTTTCATGAAACAACTTGGGACATCATGAATCTGCGAATTAAAATTCAAACAATTTTTTTCTTCGATCTTCGACATTGATCGCAGATCTACTTGGATATTAGGTATATTTCTCTACATGTCGATGGATATTGATTAACTGTTCCGATTGTCGAATCGTTGTTTGGAGCTCACTGGCAAAATTTTTTTTGTTAAAAAGACTTAATAGCCTGATGACTTAAATAAAAACTTTCGAATAATTCAGTGACCAAATTGTAAGTTTTTTAGTTAAGAGACTAAAACGAAAACTTACCCATAATTTAGTAACTAATGATGTAGTTTACCCTAAACTTTTTTTTTTTTTAAAATTCAGAGTATTAGGCGTAATAGTGAGGTTGATTGCACTTTGGGTTAAATCTAAGGAAATCAATGCCGTATCAGTGGTTGTACCGTTTTTCTACTAGTAGTGGTACGTAGCAGTATTAGTGTGTTTTGAATTTATCACTATTTTTATGAAAGATTTGATATGCATATAAAAGGTATTTACAAATATCAAATAATGAGATTAAATAAATCCCAAATACAAAATGCTCATAAAAAATAAAATTTTGGTTGGAGTAGTAAAAAAAAGATTTTATAAACTTCACAAATACAATTCATCATTAAACAACCTCAAAATAAGCAAGTAAAAAATTTATTGCATAAATTAAACAAAAAAGATTATATCTCATTCTATACATATAACAATTTATAATTCAACAATTCCACAAAAAAAAATTAAAATTAAAATATATTTTAAAATTATTTTTTGGTACAAATAAATAAATTAAATTTAAAATTATATTTTGTCATTGATCGATACACAATATTTCAGTTAGTACGAGCGAAATCAGCTGGTACGCACCGATATGGTCGGCACCAATAGGAATTTGCATCAAAATGAAACCTAAAGTTTGTTGTTTCGGTTTACTACCATAACAAAGCGTTTTGGTTTGTACAGACAATACCAGAATGATACCAATTATTATGGTTAAATCATTATTTGGGGTAAACTTAACAATTACTCTTATATTGGGGTTTGAACTTTTTTTTAGTTCAATTTAGTCTCTAAACTGGGCAATTATTCTCATATTGAGACCTAAACTAGGCAACTCCTCTCATATCGAGGCCAAAACTTTATTTTGTCCAAGTTAGTCCTTGAACTTAACAAATATTCTCATATCAGGGCATAAACTTGACAATTAGTTTCATATTGTGCCTCAACTTTATGGTTTTCAAAGAAATATCAGAGATTAAGTTGGACTAAAAAAAATTCAAACCCCAAATATTATTTATTATTATAAAAATATCATGTTTTGAATCCAATATATCAATTATGCATCAAATATTATTTATTATTATAAAAATAAAATTTAATAAAATTTAATATTCATAATTATTTTTAGAAATAACATCTTTATAAATCTAAAACCTTCAAATCCAAACATTTACACATTAATTTGATGTCTATTCAATAGATTAGATAAAAATAGGATAGCAGTCAGTATAATATATCTCAAATTGCATTTTGGTGCCGTCAAATTGGTCCCTATACAATGAGCAAAATAATCAGTTATTAACATTATGATGTTAAATGCTTCTTTTTCATGTTTTATATATAAAATAAAATAATATATTTAGCTCTCGACTTTCATAATTTTATTCAATTTAACCCCTTACTCTTTTATTTGGAGCAAATTAACTATATATCTTTCATTGCCAACATAATACCATTTTGTTGCTACACCAACAAACAATTTAAAAATTATGAAAAAGCTCTTAAAAATAAAACTAAAAATATTTTTAAAAAATAAAGTAATTATAAAAGTTTTTATAAATCTCAATAAAAAAATTAAACCCTAAACCCCAAACATTATTAGTATTTTTAGAATCCACCATAACAAAATTTATTAGAATCATGCATCCTAATGCAATTTCTATTCAAAATATTCTCAAATTCTCGCATAATATGTATAATATATGAGAGTAAGTGGCCATAAAAAATGTGGTTTTTGGATCATTAATTTCCAGAAATGTTGCTTAGAGGGATCAAAAAAAGAATTCAATCCCCAACTTTTCAATGTTTAGTTGGAGATTAATGCCAATTAAAGATTTTAGATATAATAACTTATTTGATATTCTAATATGATAAAAAAGAAGAAGAAGTTATTTTAGTCCTTCATTTCAATTGTCTTTTTTAACTTTTAAAATTACGTTATTTTGTCACATCATCACAAAATATATAGAGAAGTGAACGTTCTGTTAACTTTGTTAACATAACATATATGTGAATTACCATGTGTGTGCCAGATTAACAATTAATTAATATTTTAAAAATTAAAAATAATTTTGTATACTTTTTCAAATAATTTTAATATTTGTTTATAATTTTTTGAAATTTTTGAAAATTTAAAAAAATGTTGAAGTCTAACATCCACTTGGTAATCTATGTGTATGCTATGTTAGCAGTTTTTTAATTTTTTTAAATTAATAATATTTAAAAAATATTTTTAATAATTTTTATACTTTTTAAAATTATTTTAGTGTTTTTTTTATTTTTAATATACTTTTTAAAATTTTTAAAATTAATTGTTCACGTGACATCCATGTGGCAATCCACGTATATATCATATTAACAATGTTAACAGAAGTAAAATTTAAGATAGGAGATTAATTATTTTTATTTTAAAGTTGGAGAATCAAATAAATGATTATGCTAAAATTATAATTCTATTGAGGAATTTTAGATAAGAATTTCTTGAATAAACTTTTATATTTATAGTTACATTTACTGAATTAAAAGCTTAAAGTGTGTTGAAGCAGGAAAGCTTGATGAATAAAATCTTATAATTTCATGAAATCAGGGATTGTAATATTTAATTTTTGTAATTTTAGGATGCCCCATCCTCAGCAATGAATAAATCCGTTACCCAATCATCACTTCAAACCTTATTTTCCACCAAAAGCAAACATTAAGAACATATACTTCACTTCACAAACTTGCAATCTACTCTGCAACACACACAACCTAAATCATTCCTTTTTATCTTCCTATATATACCTTCAACAATGGCCTCATCTCCGCTTTTATTACCTTTTAATCCCAAATTTCCTACCAAAAACAATAGCCCGTATTACTTCTATTCCTCCACCTAAACAAAATGGGGAAGATATCCCTGATGGGGAAGCTAAACAGCACCTAGTAAACTACTTAACGGACCCAACTGATGGGGAAGATATCCCTGTCCTTCCCATCGTTAGGATCGGAGGTATTGGGAAAACTACCCTGGCCCAATTGGTGTTTAATGAGGAGAGTGTGAAGTTGCATTTTGAATTGAGAATTTGGGTGTGTGTTACAGAGGATTTTGACATCAATCAACTGATGATAAAAATCATTAAATCTCCCACTGGTATGAAATGCAAGGACATGAATAAGGAGGAATTACATAAAGTTTTACAAGATTGTTTGAATGGTAAAACATTTTTTATGGTATTAGATGATGTGTCATGTCTGGAACGAGGACAAGAAGAAATGGAGTGAGCTGAAAGATTTGTTGTGTGGGGGAGCCCAAGGGAGTAGAATAATTGTCCCAACTCGTATCCGCAATGTGGCTACAATCACAGGGACAATCCTTCCATGTGATTTAGAGCATCTTTCTTATGAGAATTGTCTATCATTGTTTCTTAAACTTGCCTTTAAAGAAGGTGAAGAGAAACAACATGACAATCTTGTAAGAATCGGGGAAGAAATTGTTCAAAAATGCAAAGGGGTTGCTTTGGCCGTGAAGACTTTAGGCAGCCTACTCTGTTCAACTAGGGTACAACATGATTGGGAACTTGTGAGAGAGAGTGAACTATGGAAGTTGAAACAGGAGGAAAATGACATGTTGCCTGCTCTAAAACTAAGTTATGAACATTTGCCCTGGTATTTAAAGCAATGTTTTGCCTTTTGTTCAGTTTTTCCAAAAGATTTTGAATTCTATTATTCCTATTTGATCAGATTGTGGATGGCAAATGGCTTTTTGCAATCACCATACGAAAATGAAGATCCAGAAGATATTGGGAATCGGTATATACAAGAGTTACTATCAAGATCTTTCTTCCATCAATTTGAAGATGACTATTTATTTCCCACCTTGAAAATGCATGATTTAGTACATGATCTTGCATTATCAGTGGCGCAAAATGAGGTGAATTCATGTATGGCTATCAAAGCAAGATGCTTCCCAGTTACCAAATAGCTTGGGTTGTCTGCAATCGCTTTTCTTATTAGATGAAGGCGGCAAGGCTGATAGCGAATCTCTTATTGCAGCAGTCATCTCAAGGTCTAAACATTTGAGGGTGTTAGATTTGGGTAACTGCAGTTTAGAGCAATTGCCAAACAACATACGTTATTTAAAGCAGTTGAGATTTTTGAACCTATCCTACAATGGAAATATAAAAGGACTTCCAAATTCCATTTGCAATTTGAAGAGTTTGCAAACACTTAACCTTGGTGGATGTAGGGGAAGTGAAGAGTTACCAAAAGACATAAGGTACCTGATTAGCCTTAGAGAATTAAGGGTAACAACAAAGCAGACGCGTTTGCAAGAGAATGGAATATCGTGCCTAACTTCTCTTCGAACGTTGATCTTTTCTGAGTGTGAAAATTTAGAAAAATTGTTTGAAGACATTCAAAACCTAACAGCCCTCCGAGAATTGATCATCAGGGGATGCAAAAACTTGGTTTCATTGCCACAAGGTTTAAAATACCTAACTGCATTAGAACTTTTGGTAATTTGGAATTGTGAAAAGCTTGATCTCACTATGGAGGAGTTGGAACTTGAGAGGAAAGAAGGTGGTAGCCTTAGAAAATTGGTAGTCAGAGGAGTGCCAAAGCTGGAGTCACTACCCCAATGGATTCTTCTAGGATCCATCCAAACTTTGCAGCAATTGTTCATCAGCAACTTGAATAATCTCTGGACGTTACCAATATGGTTCCAACATCTCACATCACTTCAAAGTCTTGAAATTAAATGTTGCCCAAAGCTGTCGGTTCTGCCCGAAGGGATGCAACACCTCACTGCACTCAAAAGATTCATGATTAGAGGATGTCCAAAATTAAGCAAAAGATGCATTGAAGAAACCGGTGAAGACTGGCCTAAGATTGCTCATGTCCCTGACTTTTATTGTGGTGACTTCAAGACAACAACAAATGACAAATAGATAAGGTAAGTCACCAAACACTATTCTATTTGGTACATATCTTATTAGCTTTTAAATTTTAATATTTCTAAATCAAATTAGGCACTAAATACTACCCTATTTCTCACTAACATAATTGAATTTTATCTACTTTGAAGCAAATAAAACAAAAACAACTAGTGGAATAAAAATATTTCAAAAGCTAGTCTAATAGGATGTTAAATGTCTTTTTTAATTATTTAATGAATTAGTATTTAGTATATTAACAATATATTTTTTTATTCCACAAAGAGTCTTAAAAAAGAGTCACGTGTCTCTTTTTTTAATTAATATTTTACTATATATCTATAAAACACTTGTTAATCTCTGATAGTAATATACTAAATATTTTCTCTTATTTAATTATTATTTAATTATATCTTAAAAATGAATGACATCAATGCAAATCTACTTGTGAAATTTTTTTATTTCACTAATAGTATATTATAATATATTATAAGATATTATCCAAAATGTTAATAGATATATATTTCCAATTTACATTTCTTCATTTTATAAGAGAAAAAGTATAATGCCTCAATTTAATGTTATGCAGAGATTTTTTAACACAACTTATTTATTGATTAAAGTGGCAGGTCAATTTTAAGTAGGTTGAAATTATCTTTGGTGCTTTCCCATATATATATAAAAGTGTGAATTATTGGTTTCAATGTATGTATGTTTATAATTTGATTTGTATGAAAGACAATAATGTAATAATTTGATTTCTTTGGTTTGTAAATGTAATCATCACTTGTTTGCTTCTTATTTTCTTTATTATAATTAAATAAATAAAATATATATTTTTTTCTATTAAAAAGTGGTTATATGTTTGAGGAATAACGCTAAATTCTTAATTTATGGTATTTTTGTCTTTTACCTTTTGCAAAAAAAAAAAAACATTATAAATATTAGAAACTCTATTACATGTGTATCTCTCTGAAAATTATGCATGTAGATCACAAATTGTTGAGTAGTAAATTTAAGGTTTTGCTAATTCAATTGACATGGGTTCAAATTTTATTTTATGCATATATTATTATTATTTTTTCAAATAAAAAGACCACAATATCCCTCAAATAATATAAATTATTTTAAATGCGAAGAGACATTAAAATAATTTCTTTAATTGAGTTGGGATCCGGTTGATGGGTGATATCAACTCAGTAAAGAGCTTTATAAATCAAAACAAAATAAAGTCATGGTTAAGTGGTAAATTTAAAGGTTTTTTTTTCAATGTATGGGTTTAAATCAATATAGTCGGTTCCGCATCAATTCCGTTGCACGGTCGGTGCACACTATTCTAGTAATAAATTGAAACGATCACTTCTTCTTTCTTCGCACTAGTGTAAATTTTGATCTATATCAGTAGCACTAGCTCATTCCGACCAAATCCAGTTGCACCAATTAGAACATTGCACACCAATTGATGCAGAAATAATGTTAAAAAATAGATAAAATTATTATTTTTGCCAACTTTAAAATTCTTAATAACTTTAGTAAATGAACAACTTTCAAAATTATAGTAGAAAATTGATAATAAAAAAGTAAAAAAATATATACTAAAGGAAGAAAAAAAAAGACAATTTCTAAAAATTTCACCAACATAACTTTATGTGCATATTTTTATTAAACTTTTATTTTATGTATTTATCATGAGATGATTTTATTGTATATTTTTTAAAATAATATTGTGAATAATTTTGTTGTTTAATGTGTAAAATAAATTTTTTCTTGTTTACTTTATATTTGTTAAATAATAAAATTTTATTTGTGAAGTTTATTGATGAGTGTTTTATATAATCAATTAATATTTTTATATTTAAATAATTTAATTCATTTGATATATTTAAATATTTTAAGCATTAAATGTTTTTCAAAAACATTGATAAATCCCAAACGATACATCAAAATAGACAAATACCAGTATTTACCAGTTTCAATAGAAAAATGGTACGTCCACATGTGTGATACTTATTTTAAATAAGAAATGATATTTTCATAATTTCCTTAATCAAGTTGGTGCCCGACTCACTTGTGACACCAAATAAGTTAGGGATTGTATTACTAATATGTATAGGTATACAATTTACAGAGGTAAGAAAGTGTGCATAATAAAATTAAAATGTATAAATAAATTAAAATAAATTTTTGGTTAAGTGATAAATTTTAAAAAATTTCAATGTAATTTGGTATGAGTTCAAATCCCATAATATGCATTTTTTTTCTATTTTTAGAAAAATAAAAGGACTAAAGTACCCTTAAATAATGTAACTTATTTTAAATTTGAGAGGATATTTTTGTTATTTCCCCCTAACTGAGTTGGTGCCTAATACTCGTGACACCACCTTAATATGATATTTTATTAGTAGTATAGATACACAAATTTGGCAGGAGAAAACAATTTATATCAAAACCTATTCTTTCTAAAGTTTACTTAGGAATTATTATTGGTGTGATGATAATTTCCTTGACATGTTAATTTTAATTCTTTTATTTTAAAATTATATAAAAGTATTAAAAACAAAAAAAAACCATTAAAATAGTAATAATAGACATTTAATAAAAAGATATATTAATCATTTCCTAATCGAGTCAGTATTTAATTAATCGATAAATTGATTCAATAAAAATTTTTATTAATAATATAGATTACTCTAATTTTATATAAAAAAAAAAAAGAGAAGTTCCTATGTGGCCCAAAGCATATCATACAAAAATGTAATACAATGGCCCAACACTTTATTTTTCTTGGGATCATGTTATCAATGATGAACATTATTGATGTCAACTGTTTGATAATGGTTAGGCTGATAAGGAACAAAAAAAAGCACACAAAGACTACTAATTTACCCAACAAATTTTAAAAATAATTTATATTGCAATCTTTCAAGCTTGATGCTAATCTATTAAATTAAAATGATCAAATCTTTGATGGAATGATACATCTATTTATCTACTTCTTCAACTACACCCACAATTATTTAACATGGAAAATAATTAAAAAAAAATCAACATAAAATATGAATTGTTATTATATATATCTAAATAGATACATAACTTGTCAAGTACACTAAAAACTCAATAGGTATCCTGTTTATAAATGGCAATTGGGTAAGTTTTTTAATACCCAAAAGAGAAGAAGGGTCAAATAGAATGTGTTGAGAATATGTTGAGGGTGTATTTGGATGGTGATGAAGATATTATATTCTGTTTCAATAATAATTAAGATTCTCATATCCATAAAATATCAAACATGTCATAATTTATGCATATCAATTGATTTAACAACATTTGTTAATTTTTTAGAAATTTTACTATACGCGTATGCATATGAAACTACAAATTTTGAATATAGATGTGTGTTTAAAAATTATAAACAATAAACAATAAAACGTATGGTTTGAAACTAATCAATTATAATAACACATAAAATATGTGTAAGACGAAATTTTAAACATATAAATATATCAGATAAATAATACTAAACGCACAATAATTATTCATCATAATTTTGTCATCAATTTTAAGTTAGCGTTGAGTTAACTTGTGACACCAACTTAATTAACAACATTATTAATGTATATACAAGTAAGGGAGATAATAAATTAAAATATATATTCAATATTAGATGTTAAAGTCTTCTGTCACATCAATGATGTCTTAAAATGCAATTCTTCCATCAATGTTCAAAATAACTAATGTAAAAAGGAATAGGGCCCTCTAGGAAATCATAAGATAGATCAAATCATAGGATAGATTGACCTTTTCCGTAGGCATCAAGGATTTAGAAATAATGCCCCTTAGGTTGTTTTGGCTAATATCCATAACTTTGATGTAGATCGTGTTACCATATTGATATGGCATTTCTTTGTCGATGAAGTTATAACTTAGATCAATAATATTATCTGAACAAGTGAAGACTTAAAAAAAAATACTTTCATTCAAATAACTCAAACTCGAAAATATAGACAAAGATAATAGGTTCAACTATTTTAAATTGGTCGAATTATCCACAGCATAAGAGATAGGACCACTAATGTTCAAAGAAACCATTTTCAGACACATCAAACTATTCAAGTTTCCCCGGTCTCTTAGTCTTGATCTAGTTTAAACAGGTTTATTGCTTTGGAAGTCAAGGTCTTCCTTCTATCTTTTGGAGCCCAGTCGTTAGGGTTTATCGGCCATGAGAGGACACTGACCCACGCGGAAATCTTCATCCGGAATTTCCCCATTAAGATCATTCCACGAAACACACTAAAAAAAGGTGGTGGGGTTAGATTAAACTCCAAAGGTGCATGTATTTCTAACTTTTCTAGGCTTTTGCATTGGAGTTGCAATTGACTGAAGTTTATATCAACAAAAATCATAGGATATATTATTTTAATAAATTTTATGAAATGTAATTGAAACAATCTTTATTATTAATGTATAAAATTTAAAATTTAAAATTAAAATATGAATAAATATAGCAAAAAGGATTAAATTATAACATTAATAGAAACTAACCTGGCTGGATGCGGAGGGAGTTTGAGGGATATGTTGGGTGATGTCTTGGGTCTCCTTGGCGTGATGGAGTCGAACGAAGCGGAAGTTCTTGCTATTAAAAGCTTGTTGGAGGTTTTCGAGAGATGTTGCGAGTTTCATCTAAGTGGGTAGAGATAAAAATGAATTGAAGAGAAATTAATCAAATGCTTTAAGGCATATAATTATATAATTTTCTTTAACATTGTGTTTGCTGTTACCTATAAAAGGTAAAAAAACGATATTTTTAAAAAAAGAAAATTTTCTCAATTTTTAAAGTTAGGACTAAATTGATAAATTTTATAAATATTGAGGGCTAAATTTATTAAATTTTTTAGAATTAGAACTAAAATAATAAATTTTATAAACATTGAGCACTAAATTTGTTAAACATTTTATATTTAGGATCAAATTAATAGAATGTGTAAACATTATAACTAATTTTATTACTAGACCAATAAGAAAAGCCCACATCAGCTTGGAGTGACTAAAATATTTAATTTTAAAAAGTTTAGTGACTAAATAAAAAAATTAATAATTAGGTAACTAAAATAGAACAAAAGGTATAGTTGGGTGACCTTTTCTATAATTAACACATAAAAAATAATTTTTAGTATATTCCGTCATTATCTAACAGAAAAATTTAATGGAGGGGCTAAGTTGCATGTTTTGAAATATATAAAAACTAATTTACTTATTTTTTCAGTAAAAAGACGGAAGTACAATCTATCCCTTAATACAAAGACTTCCTGATACTTTTACTATCCATTCAATATAAATTATTGAAGATATATCTCTATGATATATTTTTCATATTTATTGTAATTATTATGCTTTTTTATTCAAATTCAGTTTAACAATTATGGAGTTTATTAAATATTATTTTTTATTCAATATAACTAATGTTAATTTTTTAAGAAGAATTATTATCAATTGAGTATTAATCTTTGATTGTTATATTGAAAACCGTGTGGGAAGATAATTGTGGGTAATTTATCCAAAAATAATAATAATAATAAGGAATAAGTTAAAACAGTTGGAATCTCTGAACTTGTACATATAATTGAATGTCCATGACTTTTGTGAGAAGATTGTGAATTTAAAATGAAAGAGTGGGGATTTTGAACTCATTCATTATTTTGATAATCCACCTCTCACTCTTCAACACCTTTTTCTTTTTCATTTCAATATTAGAAACACTAAAGTAATCCTGTTTACTTGTTGTGTTTGTTTTTCTTTTATTGTTTAGTGGGACTAGTTATCAGTCTTCTTTAATTTTATTCTTATATTTGAGTGCTAATCCTATGCTTCATGGTTAAAGGTAGTATGTAGTTTCGTATAAAGTAGCCCATAATCAGTATATGTATAAATCAATTAAGTGTCGGGTTTTGATAAATTATCATTTTGTTGGTATTCTAACATTTAAACCTTAAAAAGAAACTACTTTATTTGTTTTATAAGAGAAAAAATATTTGTTGGCATGGAAGCTTTTGGCCCATGCCAATCTTGACATTTTGGATTTGTTGACTTCCAAATTCAACCACCCATAATTGATATTATTTTCCTGTGTAAAGCTTCAAGAACTGCCCTCGGCATCTAATACCTTGGAATCTGAAAATTATCACTAAAATTCATACAACAAACAATTACCATGGCTGAATCCTTTGCATTCAAGATCGCCGCAAAAGTATTGGAGAAACTAGGGAGTGTTGCCTATGAAAGAATTTGCGTGGCATGGGGTGTTCGGGAGGAGTTTGAAAAGCTTAAGCTGACCCTAGCTGCTATCAGAGCTGTGGTCCTGGATGCTGAACAACAACAGGCTCGTAGCCAGGAGCTCAGTCTTTGGCTACAAAGGTTCAAAGATGCTTGCTACGACGTGGAAGATTTGATAGACGAGTTCGAGATCCAAGAGTGGAGGAGGCAAGTCCTGGAACAGGGAAGCACTAGAAGGAAGGTACGCCATTTTTTTTCTGGCTCTAACCCTTTGGCATTTCGCTTTAGGATGGGCTATAAGATCAAAAAGGCAAACGAGAGGTTGAATGAGATTGCAGCTGAAAAGGCCAGGTTTCATCTCACTGAAAAACATGAGACTAATGTCATACATCGTGAGAGGGAAACCTACTCCTTTGTTAAGACATCTAGTGTTATCGGTCGAGATGAAGCTAAACAACTCCTAGTAAACTTCTTAATGGATCCAACTGATGGGGAAGATATCCCTGTCCTTCCCATAGTTGGGATAGGAGGTATTGGGAAAACTACCCTTGCCCAATTGGTGTTTAATGAGGAGAGTGTGAAGTCGCATTTTGAATTGAGAATTTGGGTGTGTGTTACAGAGGATTTTGACATCAAACAACTGATGATAAAAATCATTAAATCCGCCACTGGTATGAACTGCAAGGACATGAATAAGGAGGGATTACATAAAGTTTTACAAGATTGTTTGAATGGTAAAAGATTTTTAATGGTACTAGATGATGTCTGGAACGAGGACAAGAAGAAATGGAGTGAGCTGAAAGATTTGTTGTGTGGGGGAGCCCAAGGGAGTAGAATCATAGTCACAACTCGTAGCCGCAAAGTGGCTACAGTCATAGGCACAACACCTCAATATGATTTAGAGCATCTTTCTTATGAGAATTGTCTATCTTTGTTTCTTAAACTTGCCTTTAAAGAAGGCGAAGAGAAACATGACAATCTTGTAAGAATCGGGGAAGGAATTGTTCAAAAATGCAAAGGGGTTGCTTTGGCCGTGAAGACTTTAGGCAGCCTACTCTGTTCAACAAGGATACAACATGATTGGGAACTTGTGAGAGATTGTGAACTATGGAAGTTGAAACAGGAGGAAAATGACATCTTGCCTGCTCTAAAACTAAGTTATGATCATTTGCCCTGGTATTTAAAGTGTTGGTGCAAGAGGCAGCAACAAAAGAGAGAACAAGAGCACAGAACATGAAGCAAGGTGCAAGAAGCATTTTTACTTGCTCACAAATGTGCAGCAAGGGAGCTAATGGCTGATAGCTCATTCAGCTCATTCATTCAACTAGAAAAAACATACATTAATAGTCAAATACATCACCAAATAGTCAACTAACCCCACTAATCAGCATTGGGACTATTAAAACATTGCTTGTACACATAAACAAGCCACCTAAACTAGTCATTCAACACCTAATGCATCAAGTTGTCATCAACTTGTCCATTTTAAACTAGATTAATTAGAATGAAACTAAAGAGAAACCTTGCTGTTACAGCAAGCATATGTGCTGCAGCATGTCATCAAGCTGCATGCACTTCAACCACAAAATGTAACAGCAGCATGGTTGGCCAATTTCCAATACTCCTCCTTGGACTCCATGCTGCAAATACCAGTCATTCATCAAGTTTTTTGAACTTGGCAGCTCTTAGATGCTTTGATTCAAGCTGACCAATTCATTTTCTTCTTGCACAAACAGTTCGTGAGTATAGTTGCTTGCCTTCATTCTGCCATTTTGGCTTGCAATTCGACAGGCTCACACTTTGCTTACTGTCTTCAAGAGGCTTGCAACTATACAACACGCATTGAGCTTCCACATGTTGCTGAGCTCACACCTTTGACAGACTCACATCTTTGCATATTGTCTTCAACAGGTGTCTTCATCAGGCTCGCACTTTGCTAAGCTTGCAGCTTTGACATCTTGCTAAGCTTGCACATTTGGAAAGCTCACACCTTTCCTTTAAACTCCTCCTTCAGCTTATTCAAGCTAGTTTGGGGATCTTATAAGTTTGAGCCGATATTATCTTCTCTACAAGCAGTCCTTAATGACTTGCTTGTGCTTTGACAGCTTCTTTCTTTCCAACAAGCAGGGAAAGCAAAATCAATGGTCCCGTAAGACATAGGCTCATGATACCAATTGTTGGTGCAAGAGGCAGCAACAAGCTGTTTTCTGTCTTGCTTGAGTAGTAAGCCTCGAGCCTTGGTGAAGAAGCAAACTCGGAAGCAGAAAACAGAAAGATGAAACTAGCAAGTGAAAAACAGAAAAGAGAGAAGAAGATTGAATGAAAAATGAGCTGATATCTTTCATTAACCAAATCAACAAGGCATTAAGCCATTACATATATCAGTCAACAAGTAAAACAAACAAGTAATCACCTAATCAACTACCTAACTCCACTAATTTGCATTGAAACTTACAAGATTAACTTGTACAACTTGCATTGCTAACTTTTCAGTCAATCACTATCAAAATATTTTCCTACTTAGTTCAACATGAACTAGATTACAAAACAATCAAAATGGAACCAAAAAACAGCAAGTGGATTGGCAGCTTCAAACTTCAGTTGCTGCACACCATGGCACCACTCCTTGCTGCTATTCCTGGAGTATGACCACCTTTGCATGTCGTGCATGGCCACCTTTTGCATGGGAACTAAACTTAACACTCCTCTTTAGTTTCCATGCTAATAACACCTAATTCCCTTTTGAATTTAACAAATTTAGACACATTGAGTGCCTTTGTGAAGATATCAGCAATTTGCACTTCTGAATTGCAATGAATCAGCTCGATTTCATGAGCTTGTTCCATCTCCCTTATAACGTGCAACTTAATATTGAAGTGCTTGGTTCTGCCATGAAAAATGGGATTTTTTGCAATTGCAACAGCAGATTTGTTGTCACAATAAATCTCTGTTGCCTCATTTTGGTTTTGGTTTAAATCAGCCAAGATTTTTCTAAGCCATATGGCTTGATTCACAGCAGATGCAGCAGCAACATATTCAGCTTCTGCTGTTGATTGTGCCACAAGACTTTGCTTCTTAGAACTCCAGCAAAACATGCCTGAGCCAAGACTAAATGCATATCCGAATGTGCTCTTCATGTCATCACTGGATCCAGCCCAGTCACTATCAACATAGCCTACCAACTTCATGTTTTCAGCCTTTTTGAACAATACACCATGATCAATGGTGCATTTGATGTATCTTAGCACTCTTTTAGCTGCACGAAAGTGCTGATCATTGCAGCAATTCATGTATCTCGATAGCACACTAACAGCAAACATGATATCGGGCCTTGTTGCAGTCAAATACAACAGACTACCAATGAGACTCTTATACATGGTCTCGCAAATTGGTTCACCACTCCCTTGCCTCGAAAGCTTCACTCCAACAGCCATTGGTGTGCTTGTTGGCTTGCAGTTCTTCATAGAGAACTTGTCCAAGATCTTCATAGTAAAGGAACTCTGACAAAGAAAGATTCCCTTTTCTGTTTGCTTCACTTCCATTCCAAGGAAGTAGTTCATTCTGCCTAAATCAGACATTTCAAACATTTCCATCATTTTTCTTTTGAAATCTTCCAGCATTCTTCTATCTCCTCCAGTTACCAATAGATCATCAATATAGAGTGACAGAATAAGCTGAGTTTCAGCTTGGTTCTTCTTCACATACAGTGTTGGTTCACTAGCACTCCTTTCAAATCCCAAACTGACCAAGTATGAGTCAATTCGAGCATACCAGGCTCGAGGGGCCTGTTTTAGGCCATATAAAGCCTTTTTCAGTCTGTACACCATGTTTTCTTTGCCAGTGATCACAAATCCTTGAGGCTGCTCGATGTAGATCTCTTCTTCCAGGAAACCATTGAGAAATGCAGACTTAACATCAAGCTGATGAACGGTCCACTGATGTTGAGCAGCCAAGGCAACTATCATTCTAACTGTGTCTAGCCTGGCTACTGGTGCAAATGTCTCCAGGTAGTCTAGACCATACCTTTGGTTAAATCCTTTGACAACAAGCCTGGCTTTTAGCTTGTTCAGACTGCCATCTGCATTTTGTTTTACTCGATAGACCCATTTTACTCCAATGGTCTTTTTTCCAGTAGGTTTATCAACTAGCTCCCATGTATGGTTCTTCTCAATCATGTTGATTTCATTGACCATAGCTAGTTTCCAGCCTTCATCTGCCTCAGCCTCTTCAAAACTGCTAGGTTCTGCCATTGCAACCTGTGCCCTTTCATAAATATCTTCTAGGGGCCTTGTGCCTCTCACAGGCACATCATCAACATCCATTTCAGATCCTAGCTGCTCAAGTTCAGCTTGATTAGGCACTAGGTCTTCTGAAACTGCTTCTGGCTCATTTTTCTCCCAATTCCAGCAGGTTTTTTCATCAAAGATGACATCTCTGCTCACCTGGACTTTGTTTGTCAAGGGATCCAAAATCCTGTAGCCCTTCTTGACTGAGCTGTAGCCTACTAGAACACCTGGTTGAGCCCTTTTAGAGAGTTTGTCTCTCTTTGCTGCTGGTATTTGTGCATAACACAGGCAACCAAACACCTTCAGATGAGCCAAGGAAGGCTTGAAACTGAACCAAGCCTCGAAAGGTGTCTCGGATGCAAGAGCTTTGGTAGGAAGCCTGTTCTGAAGGTAAACAGCAGTGTTTACTGCCTCAGCCCACATGGTCTTGGGCAGTTTCTTTTCAAACAGGAGACATCTGGCCATATCCATTAGACTTCTGTTCTTTCTTTCAGCTACCCCATTCTGCTGAGGTGTGTAGACATTTGTAAGCTGATGTTTGATACCAGCATCATTGCAAATGGCTTGAAACTGAGCTGAAGTGTACTCAGTGCCATTGTCTGTCCTTATCGATTTCAGCTTGCAACCTGTTTCTGTTTCTACAGCATTTTTAAACTTCACAAACACTTGAGCTACCTCGGACTTGTGTTTTAAAAAGAAAATCCAGCAAAACCTTGTAAGATCATCAATGAAGAGGATGAAATACCTATTTTTACTGAGTGATTCAGTCCTCATCGGGCCACATACATCAGAGTGCACCAGCTGCAGTCTTTCAGTAGCTCTCCAAGCTGAATTTGTAGGAAATGGCAGTCTTGCCTGTTTCCCCATTTGGCAAACTTCACACACATCATCATACTCCACTGAGCTGGTGAAGTTCTCTGCCATGCCCTCTTTGGCCAATCGAGCCATTGATCTGAAGTTGGCATGTCCAAGCCTTTGATGCCAAAGCTTGAAGTCATCAACTGAAGTTGTGTATGCTGAGTTTGAGTCATTTGCCCAGTGAACCTCAAAGCATTTATCAGTCATTGTGACTGTCATAAGACTTGATCCACTTGGATCAGTAATGTGGCATTGTTTGTCCTTGAACATAACAGAATAACCTTTCTCGAGCAGTTGAGCTATGCTGAGAAGGTTTCTGTCAATCTGTGGCACCAACAGCACATTTGGAATGATCTTGTTGCCTGTGGGAGTACATATCAGCACTTCTCCTCTTCCTTCAGCCCTTATAAACTGACCATTTCCAACCTTGACCTTGGTTTTATAACTTCTGTCCAAGGTTTTAAACAAGGAGGCATCTGGTGACATGTGGTTAGTGCAACCACTGTCCAGCAACTAGCCTTTAGAGCATTTCTTCTCAGCAGCTACACAGGAAACAACAAAGACCTGTTCTTCTTGGTCACTACTGTCCTCAGCTACTCGAGCTTCAACCTTTGACTGCTGAAATTGATTCTGCCTTGGCTTACTTTTGTTTTTGCAGACCCTTTCAACATGGCCCTTCTTCTTGCAGTGTTGGCATACTGCATCTCGCCTAAACCAGCATCTGTCTTCTGGATGGCCAGGCTTCTTGCAATATCTGCAGGGCTGGTCATTGCTTCTTGCAGCATCAGGCTTAGGCCTGTTTTTCCAAGGCTTTTTGCCTCTTTGAGCATTGGTGCTCGAGGCTTCTCTGGCCTTGGCTTGAAATGCATCTTCTTGGTGATCTTCAGCTCTGCTAGCTCTCCTTTGTTCCTGAGCATAGAAGGTGTTGATTAACTCAGTCAAAGAGATGCTAGCAAGGTCTCTTGAGTCCTCTAGGGAGGATATCTTGGCCTCATATCTCTCAGGCAAAGTGGAGAGGACTTTCTCCACAATTCTTGCCTCATCAAAGTGCTCACCTAGGAGCCTTATGCTGTTAACCACTGCCATAATTCTATCTGAGTACTGCTTCACTGTTTCTTCTTCCTTCATCTTCAAATTCTCGAAATCCCTTCTCAAGTTCAACAGCTGCTGTTGCCTTGTTCTCTCAGTGCCTTGAAACTCCTCCTTAAGCTTGTCCCAGGCCTGTTTTGGAGTCTCACAGGCCATAATTCTGGTAAAGATGACATCTGATACACAGTTCTGAATACAGGACATGGCTTTGTGCCTTTTGGTCCTCTCATCAGCATGTTGTCTGATCTGAGCTACTGTGGGATTAGCCCTCAGTGGTGCTGGCTCAGCATCTATGTTAACAACTTCCCACAGATCGAAGGCCTGTAGGTAAGTCTTCATCTTGACCAGCCATATGTGAAAGCCTTCTCCATTGAAGACTGGTGGGGCTGCTGGTGAAAATCCTGAAGAAGCCATCAAGTTCCTTGTTTTGAAGCAACAGGTCCACTAAGACAAGAGCTCTCGATACCAATTGTTGGTGCAAGAGGCAGCAACAAAAGAGAGAACAAGAGCACAGAACATGAAGCAAGGTGCAAGAAGCATTTTTACTTGCTCACAAATGTGCAGCAAGGGAGCTAATGGCTGATAGCTCATTCAGCTCATTCATTCAACTAGAAAAAACATACATTTATAGTCAAATACATCACCAAATAGTCAACTAACCCCACTAATCAGCATTGGGACTATTAAAACATTGCTTGTACACATAAACAAGCCACCTAAACTAGTCATTCAACACCTAATGCATCAAGTTGTCATCAACTTGTCCATTTTAAACTAGATTAATTAGAATGAAACTAAAGAGAAACCTTGCTGTTACAGCAAGCATATGTGCTGCAGCATGTCATCAAGCTGCATGCACTTCAACCACAAAATGTAACAGCAGCATGGTTGGCCAATTTCCAATATAAAGCAATGTTTTGCTTTTTGTTCAGTTTTTCCAAAAGATTTTGAATTCGATCATCTCTTTTTGGTCTCCCTTTGGATGGCAAATGGCTTTTTGCAATCACCATACGAAAATGAAGAGCCAGAAGATATTGGGAATCGGTATATACAAGAGTTACTATCAAGATCTTTCTTCCAACAAGTTGAAGATAATTTTTTCCCTTTCATCTTTAAAATGCATGATTTAGTACATGATGTTGCATTATCAGTGGCGCAAAATGAGGTGAATTCATGTAACCATTATTCGACTGGGAATGTTCGGCATTTATGGTTTGATCTATCAAAGCAAGATGCTTCTCAGTTGCCAAATAACTTGGGTTGTCTGCGATCACTTTTGTTATTAGATGAAGAAGGCAAGGCTGATAGCGAATCTCTTATTGCAGCAGTCATCTCAAGGTCTAAACATTTGAGGGTGTTAGATTTGGCTAACTGCAGTTTAGAGCAATTGCCAAACAACATACGTTATTTAAAGCAGTTGAGATATTTGAACCTAGCCTACAATGGAAATATAAAAAGACTTCCAAATTCCATTTGCAATTTGCAGAGTTTGCAAACACTTTACCTTGATGGATGTAGGGGAATTGAAGAGTTACCAAAAGACATAAGGTACCTGATTAGCCTTAGAGAATTATGGGTAACAACAAAACAGACGCGTTTGCACGAGAAAGGAATATCGTGCCTAACTTCTCTTCGGACGTTGATCTTTTCTGAGTGTGAAAATTTAGAAAAATTGTTTGAAGACATTCAAAACCTCACAGCCCTTCGAGAATTGTACATAAATAATTGCCACAACTTGGTTTCATTGCCACAAGGTTTAAAATACCTAACTACATTAGAAAATTTGGCAATTGTAAATTGTGAAAATCTTGATCTCACTATGGAGGAGTTAGAACTTGAGAGGAAAGAAGATGGTAGCCTCCGGAAACTGGCGATTGGAGGAGTGCCAAAGCTGGAGTCACTACCCCAGTGGATTCTTCTAGGATCCGCCAAAACATTGCAGCACTTGTGTATCGGAGAATTGGAGAATCTCTCGACGTTACCAACATGGTTCCAACATCTCACATCGCTTCAAATTCTTGAAATTGATGATTGCCCAAAGCTGTTGTTTCTGCCCGAAGGGATGCAACACCTCACTGCACTCAAAAGATTCATGATTGAAAGGTGTCCAAAATTAAGCAAAAGATGCATTGAAGAAACCGGTGAAGACTGGCCTAAGATTGCTCATATCCTTGACTTTTATTGTGACGAAACAGATGACAAATAGATAAGGTAAGACAGCCAATACTATATTTGATATATATATACTCTATTTGTCACTAACATAATTGAATTTTATTTACTCTGAAGTTTAATGCCTCAATTTAATGTTATGACAGAGTTTTTCTAACATAATTTTTTTATATATTAAAGTGGTAGGTTAAATTGGAGGACGTTGAAGTTGTCTTCGATTCATTCTTATATATATTAAAGTCTTTATGTTATTCGATTTTCATATTTGTAATTTGATTTATACCAAAGACTATTTATATAATAATTTGAATCTTTTTGTGTTTAAGTGTAATTTACTTCTTGTGTTTTCTTGGCCACAAATAAATAAATAAACTCAAATTTTTATGTCTACAAAAAAATAGTTATGTATTTGAATATTATTTTTTCTATTCATAAAGACTTAATTGAAATAATGGTTAGATAACACAAATTTAAATCTTTTATTTTTTTAATATTATATGATAAAAATAATATTTTTTATTTGAATTGTTCAATATAATTAAAATATATTAATTTATTAAATCAAATATTATAATAGAAAATTTTGAAATCATAATTATAATATTTTTAATATATTCAACATACAAATATACAATATAATTATTTTTAAGTGTGTAATTATTAATATATTTATTGATTATTAGAAAATTATTTGGAATTCATATTTTTATTAATATGTTTTTAATTATTAGTAATTTTATTAAAAAAACTTTGTTAATTTATTTATTTTTAGGGATTTATTACTGCTAATTTTAAATTGGTTGAAATATTTGCTGGAAAATTAGAAAGAATTTTGATATCTTTTACTCTTTCTAATATAAAAAAAATGTTATTATTGACTTTTTTTATTTGATTGTATATGCTTGAAATAATTCACTAAAATTTAGGACTGAAATTATTTTAATTCTTATATTTATTATATAAGTTGTAGTTGTCGTCAATAAAACACCCCATTATAATGTTTATTGTTTTATTTTTAGGGTAAACTACACCATTAGTCACTAAATTAGGGGTAAGTTTTCATTTTGGTCAATTAACTAAAAATTTCAATTTGGTCATTGAACTATTCAAAAGTTTTCATTTAAGTTATTGAGCTACTAAAATCATGCTATATGGCTTTCTCTATTCGCACTGCTCACACTAATTGAAAGCTCTCTTTCCCTTCTCTTCTACAATTCAATTTTTTTATGAAACAACTTTGGACGTCACAAAACGATGAACCAAAGTTCAAACAACTTTTTTCTCCAATCTTCGGCATTGATCGTAAATCGACTTGGATCTAAAGTATGTTCTTCTACTTGACGATGGGTATTGATCTACCGCACAGATCGTCAAATCATCGCTTGGAGCTCACTGGCGAAGCTTGAAAAAAAAAACCTTAACAACCCAATGACTTAAATAAAAACTTTTGAACAGATCAATGACTTAAATGAAAAACTTTTGAATAGTTTAATGGCCATATTATAACTTTTTTTTTAGTTAAGTAACCAAAATGAAAACTTACTCATAATTTAGTGACTAATGATATAGTTTACTCTTATTTTTTTATACAATATCTATTACTAATGATATAGTTAAGTCTCACCATATGCAATTACAATGTATGACTCTCCACACCATTTTGTGCATGTGCCATGTGTGGGTTTTCTCCAATTATTTCCAGTTCTTTATCTGCTGTGCTTTGTACTAGGTTGATTTTACATGCTATTGTAGTTGGTCGAATATGTATTTGTGCTTATACTTACAATTTGTTCCTATGTTGTGCTTGTAACTATACCTTCTTGTATTAGTGAAACTTTCAAAAAATATTTAAATCGGAAGATAACATGTATTTAAGCGTGATTAAATCTGCATCCTTCTACGTGCATGTTACAACAATAACGATACCAATTAAACTAAAGCTCAATCCGTGCATTTTTTTTTACTTCTTATTATATCTATTGTAAATAAAGTTGTACTTATATAAAGCTCATAAATTATGCATTATATAATTATTTCTAGTTATGCTGGGTTAAAATTCCATTCTGGTTAAAGTTAGTATATATTGATTTGATAATTATAAAGAAAATATGTCTGAATGAGTACATAAAAATATTATGAAGGTTTTTGTAGATTATATTTTTTTCCCTTTATTAAAAAAAATGGTCAAATTTTCCTTTATACATAAGATCAAAGCTCAAACTAGTATTTCTATCAAAAATTCAATACATTTTTACTATTAAATGTTGATGTAGTTGATGGAACCACCAAATAGTGACGCTTGGTATGCCACATGTACCTTATACCGATATAAAGGAACTAATTCAAACAAAACGAATGGAAATTTAATAGAAAAAATAGATCAAACTTTTTATAGATAGTGAAATGGATGAAATTTTGACATAGAGAGACTAATTCAAACAATCAGATAATAAGTGAATAAAATTTTTTAACAGAAATATCAATTTACTTTTTTTTTTATCTAACTTACAAAATTTAATTTATTATTTTTTAATTAAAAAAATGAAATTTGACTATTAATATATAAATTTTCATCATATTATTACCGAATTAATGATTACAAGACATAATTACGTAGGATTAATTGAAAGGGTAAACTATAAAAATAATCACTTTTGTTTGCCTCATATTACATTTTAGTCACTTATGTTTGAAATGTTACGATTTAGTCACTTACGTTATCGTTTTGTTACAAAGTGGTCACTCTGTCTTTAAGTTTCATTACCTCACTAACGACAATCCTACGTGGCAATCCAAATGAGTTTTAAATGTCAACTTGTATGCCCAATTGGGACGGGGATAGGTTTTTAATTAAATAAATTTAATTAATTAAAAATTTTAAATTAATTACACCTTAAACTGAAAAAGAAAAACCGTTCGTCTCCTTTTTCTTTGAGTTTTCTTTTTCCATTTTGACTGGAAAACTATTCTCATCCCAATTAGACATCCATTTTGACTGCCACGTAGGATTGCTATTAGGGAGGTAACATAACTTAACGGTAGAGTGACCATTTCGTAACAAAACGATAACGTAAGTGACTAAAACGTAACATTTCAAACATAAATGACTAAAATGTAATCTGAGACAAATAAAAATAATTATTTTTGTAGTTTACCCTAATTGAAATGAATTTTTAAATAGAGAGAAAGAGGGGCTCTTAAATGCAGTCCAAATCTGATAAATTATTATATGGTTTATTAGACAAGCTTAGGTTTTAGTCATGTGAAGTTTCATGGGAAAACGTGGCCTCCACAAATCACCACTTTCAGGGTTTAAATCTGAGGGTCTTTCATTGTGGGTGGTGTGGTTAGAATGTGTACACGTGAATTTACGTCCCCAATAGAAATTTTAATCCATCCCTACACTAACTTACTAAACTTTTGGGTAAACTACGTTAATAGTTATTAATCTATAAGTAAATTTTCATTTTTGGTTTATTTAATTAAAAAAATTATAATTTAGTCATTAAACTATTTAAAAGTTTTCATTTAAGTCGTTGGATTGTTAAAATTGATATGGCTTTCTTTATTCGTACTGCTTGCACCAATTAAAAGTATTTCTTTCCTTTCTCTTCTACTGTTCATTTTTTTTTCATGAAACAATTTGGGACGTCATGAATCTGCGAACCAAAATTTAAACAATTCTTTTCTCCGATTTCCGACATTGATAGTAGATCTACTTGGATATTAGGTATATTCCTCTACGTGTTGATGGATATTGATTCACTGTTCCGATCATCGAATTGCCGCCTGGAGCTCACTGGCAAAACTTTTTTTGTTAAAAAAACTTAATAACCTGATGACTTAAATAAAAACTTTCAAATAGTTTAATGACCAAATTGAAACTTTTTTAGTTATAAAGAGACCAAAACAAAAACTTACTGTACAGGCCAATTTTGGGCCACCCCCAAAACCCAATAACTAAACCTACTCAAAACCCATACCCATCTCATCCTAAACTAAGCCTAAACAACTAAACCCGAAGCCCAACTACCCCAGCCCAATAACCTAAACTCAACATTCAGAAACCCTAATTCCACTAACCTTAGCCACCTACCCTCCCCCACTTGCCACTTGCGCCGCAGCCTCTCCCACTTGCCCACCAACCTTTTGACACCAGCACTGGCCACCTGCTCCACCGTGCCCATCCCCTGCAAGATGAAAGGAAGCACGCGATCAGTAAATTTAGAAAAAAATAATAATGTAACTAATAGGGCTATATAAAAAGCCGAATGAAACACTGTAAAGGGGGCTAGATTGAGCAGTTTCACAAACAGGAGATAATACATATAACATATCTTCAAATACAAAAATAGTGATTCTAGATCGAATAACACAAAAAATATAGCAGAGAATCAAAAGCAAGAACAAAAGAATACAGGAACAATACAAGGTGATTGCCACATTTTCTTTTTTTTTCTTTCGAAATTTTTCTATTTCTTTCTTTTTCCGTTCTTTCATTTTATTTCCCCTCTCTTTTTATACACATATATATCTTATAAAAAAAAAGTTTTATAGACAAAGGAAACAGCGCCGTTTTGATGTGTGGGTTCAGAGGGCCAAAACAACGTCGTTTTGGCCTCTGACCCGAGACCCGACCCAAGGAAGCCTAGGATCCGCATGTTTTTGGACCAAGGGTCTATTTGCGCCCTTGGTCCTTCCGCTTTTCTGAGACTTTACAATTAAATCTTTTATGTTTCACAATTTGGCCCTATCATTTGCAGCGACTTCCAATTTAGCCCCTAGCAATGCGCATCGTTTTAAAAGACTGGGGTTATTACACTTTCCCCCCCCCCCCCCGAGGTTACATGCGTGTTCAAGCTGATCCTCTTGTTTGCCTTTATTTTAATTTTGACTCTAAAACTTTGCTATTGATTCTATTTAGTCCTTTTTATTTATTTTCGTTTCTTCATTAAATATTAGTATTATTTTATCACTATTATTATTATTTTATATATTAATGTATATCGTTTTGATGTATGTATACATGTATATCTATATAATGCTAATTTTAGTTATTTGAAATTTCATGTTATTTTTATTATTATTATAATATCATATTCTTAATAGTGATGCATATTTTAGTGTACAAGTATGCACGTTCTTTTTATATATATATATATGTAGTATGATCGTACCTATTATTATTCTGTTTATTATTTTCATTATTATAATAGTGTATATTTTGGTTATATATATGTATTATAGTATTTTTGTTATGATACAATGCTTTCGTGTTTTAACATCATTACTATTATAATCATTAACCCTAGTATATGTTTTGTTACGTACGTATATATTATATGTATTTTATATATTATGTATATTATTTTTTTATACACATTCCGTATGTATTAAAATATCCTATTACCCATGTTTATACTATTATTACGTTTATTTATTCTTATTATATTTATTATTAGTATGTATATTTTATTCTACATATATATCTTTATACATAATATTATTTTCACATATTGTTATGTTTACTATTATATCTATTATTTTCATTATTATTACTCGTCATTTATTTTAATATTATTATGTAGATATATACTTTTTGACATTGTATTTTCATCTATATTTTGTATATACTTCGAATATTATATAGTATGTTTTCCAATACTATCGTTATTTATATATATATTTTACATATATACTCTTAATTATCCGTGTATGTATATTCGTTGTATTCTCACTGTATTCTCCTGTATGATACTATTGTTACATTTAATATCACGCGCATTGTCATTTTTTTAAATATCATTGTTGTATGTATTATGTGCCATGATGTGTTCCCAACTATTATCTTTCGTTTTCCGTCCGTTCTTGTATTTCTCCGTTGTTCATTATTTTAAAATATTTATTCGTGTTTTTATTAATTTCAATACGTAAGGCAATATATCGATTTAACACCATGTCGTCGATTTCATCGCTATGTTGGGTAAACATCAATCGACTCGTGTTAGGACGGTATACCCTTCTCAAAAAAAAGGAAATCAAAAATTGAAAGTTTTCGTCTTTTGAATCAGATCACGATTGAATATTACTTTGAACTCATATTTTGAAAATCAAGACAACACTTGTTTATGAGATACCAATTTTTGGGCGTCGCGAGGGTGCTAATACCTTCCTCGCGCGTAACCGACTCCCGAACCCTAATTTTTCTCTGGCTTTTAACGTAGACCTTAACTCGGCCTTTTCCTCGTTTTTAAAAAGAAATCTAATAGGTGTCCGATCACACCTAGAAAAAAGGATCGGTGGCGACTCCCGGTTTATTTTAAATCAAATTTCAATTTCCAAGTTTTTAATCGCCACAATTAGCGACCGACCCCAAACCAAAATTTTTACGTCGCTACACTTACCCATAATTTAGTAACTAATGATATAGTTTACCCTAAACTTTTTTAAAAAAAATTAAGAGTATTAGATGTAATAGTGAGGTTGATTGCACTTTGGGTTAAATCCAAGGAAGTCAATATCGTATTAGTAGATGTACCATTTTTCTACTAGTATTGGTAGGTAGCAGTATTAATGTGTTTTGAATTTATCACTATTTTAATAAAAGATTTGATATATGCATATAAAAGGTATTTACAAATATCAAATAATGAGGTTAAAATAAATCCCAAATACAAAATGCTCATAAAAAATAAAACTTTAATTGGAGTGGTAAAAAAAGGATTTTATAAACTTCACAAATACAATTCATCATAAAACAACCTCAAAATAAGCAAGTAAAAAAATTATTGCATAAATTAAACAAAAAAATTATATCTCATTCCATACATATAACAATTTATAATTCAACAATTCCAAAAAACAAATAATAAAAATTAATTTAAAATTAAAATATATTTTAAAATTATTTTTGGTACAAATAAATAATTTAAATGTAAAATTATTTTTTGTTACTGATCGATACACCATATTTCGGTTAGTATGAGCGAAATCAGCCAGTACGCACCGATATGGTTGGTACCAATAGGAATTTGCATCAAAATGGAACCTAAAGTTTATTGTTTCGGTTTACTACCATAACAAAATGTTTTGGCTTATAGGGTAGTACCAGAACGATACCAACTACCATGTGGGGTAAACTTAACAATTACTCTTGTATTGGGGTTTGAACTTTTTTTTAGTTCAATTTTGTCTCTAAAGTTGGCAATTATTATCATATTGAGACTTGAACTAGACAACTCCACTCACATTGAGGCCAAAACTTTATTTTATCCAAGTTAGTCCCTGAACTTAACAATTATTCTCATATCGGAGCATAAACTTGACAATTATTTTCATATTGTGCCTGAACTTTATGGTTTTCAAATAAATATCAGGGATTAAGTTGGACTAAAAAAAATTCAACCCCAAATATTATTATAAAAATATCATGGTTTTCAAACCTATATATCAATTATGCATCAAATATTATTTATTATTATAAAAATGAAATTTAATAAATTTTAATATTCATAATTATTTTTAGAAATAACATTTTTATAAATCTAAACCTTCAGTATAATACATTCAAACATTTACACATTAATGTAATGTCTATTCAATATATTAGAAAAAAGTAGCATAGCAGTCAGTATAATATATCTCAAATTGTATTTTGGTCCTTTATTTAAAAATGGTTAAATTGGTCTCTGTACAATGAGTAAAATAATCAATTATTAAAATTATTTGATTTGACCCTTTATTCTTTTATTTGGAGCAAATTAGCTATCTATCTTTCATTGCTGATATAACATCATTTTGTTACTACACCAACAAACAATTTAAAAATTATGAAAAAGCTCTTCAAAATTAAAAAAAATTAAAATTTTCTTAAAAAATAAAATAATTATAAATTTTTTTATAATTTTCAATAAAAAATTTAAACCCTAAACCCCAAACATTATTAGTCTTTTTAAAATCCACCATAACAAAATTTATTAGAATCATGCATACTAATGCAATTTCTATTCAAAATATTCTGAAATTCTCGCATAATATTATGTATAACATATGAGAGTAAGTGGCCATAAAAAAGGTGGTTTTTGGATCATTAATTTCCAGAAATGTTGCTTAGAGGGATCAAACAAAGAATTCAATCCCCAACTTTCTGATCTTTAGTTGGTGGATTAATGCAAATTAAAGATTTTAGACATTATAACTTATATGATCCTCTAACATTAATTTTTTTTATTTTAGTCCTTTATTTTAATTGTCTCGTTTAGCTCTTAAATTTGCGTTGTTTGTCAAATCACCACAAAATAAATAAAAAAGTGAACGTCTGTTAACTTTGTTGACGTAACATACTCGTGAATTACCATGTGTATGTCATATTAACAATTAATTAATTTTTTAAAAATTAAAAATATTTTTTTACTTTTTAAAATAATTTTAATAATTTTTTATTTTTAATATTTGTTTATAATTTTTTTTGAAATTTTTGAAAATTTTAAAAAATTACTGACGTGACATCCACGTGGTAATCCATGTGTATGCTATGTTAACAATTAATTAATTTTTTAAATTAAAAACATTTTAAAAAAATTAATAATTTTTATACTTTTTATACTTTTTAAAACGATTTTAATACTTTTTTATTTTTAATATTTTAATATATTTTTTAAAAATTTTAAAATTAGAAAAATTAATTATTCACGTGACATCCATGTATATTGTCACATCAGCAATGTTAACAGAAGTTAACTTTTTCATTCATTTTAGGGTGATTTAACAAAAAAAATAAATTTAAAGACTAAAAGAGGTAAAAATTTAAAATAGGAAATTAACTAACTTTATTTTAAAATTGAGGATCAAATAAATAATTATGCCAAGATTTTAATCCTATTGAGGAATTTTAGCTAAGAATTTCTCAAATAAACTTTTATATTTATAGTTATATTTACTTAATTAAAATCTTAAAGTGTCTTCAAGCAGGAAAGCTTGATATAAAACCTTCTAATTTCATGAATTCAGGGTTTTGTAATATTTAATTTTGTAATTTTAGGATGCCCCATCCTCACCAATGAATAAATCCTTTACCCAACCAACACTTCAAACCTTATTTTGCACCAAAAGGAAACATTAAGAACATATGCCTCACTTCACGAACTTTGCAATCTATGCTGCAACACACACAACCCAAATCATTCCTTTTTATGTTCCTACATATATACCTTCAACAATGGCCCCATGTCCGCTTTTATTACCTTTTAATCCCAAATTTCCTACCAAAAACAATAGCCCATATTACTTCTATTCCTCCACCTAAACAAAATGGCTCAATTCTTTGCATTCGGGATCGCCAGAAAAGTATTGGAGAAACTAGGCAATGTTGCTTACGAAGGAATTTGCTCCGCATGGGGTGTTCGAAATGAGTTCGAAAAGCTTAAAGACACGCTAGCTGCTATCAGAGCTGTGGTCCTGGATGCTGAACAACAACAGGTTCGTACCCAGGAGCTCAGTCTTTGGCTACAAAGGTTCAAAGATGCTTGCTATGACGTGGAAGATTTGATAGACGAGTTCGAGATCCAAGCATTGAGGAGGCAAGTCCTGGAACGGGGAAGCACTGGAAGGAAGGTACGCCATTTCTTTTCTGGCTCTAACCCTTTGGCATTTCGCTTTAGGATGGGCTGTAAGATCAAAAAGTTAAACGAGATGTTGAATGAGATTGCGGCTAACAAGGCCAAGTTTCATGTCACTCAAAATCATGAAACTAACGTCATACATCGTGGGAGGGAAACCTACTCCTTTGTTAAGACATCTAGTGTCATCGGTCGAGATGAAGCTAAACAACACCTACTAAACTTGTTAATGAATCCAACTGATGGGGAAGATATCCCTGTCCTTCCCATAGTTGGGATCGGAGGTATTGGGAAAACTACCCTTGCCCAATTGGTGTTTAACGAGGAGAGTGTGAAGTCGCATTTTGAATTGAGAATTTGGGTGTGTGTTACAGAGGATTTTGACATCAAACAACTGATGATAAAAATCATTAAATCTGCCACTGGTATGAACTGCAAGGAGAAGAATAAGGAGGAATTACATAAAGTTTTACACGATCGTTTGGATGGTAAAAGATTTTTGATGGTACTAGATGATGTCTGGAACGGGGACAAGAAGAAGTGGAGTGAGCTGAAAGATTTGCTGTGTGGGGGAGCCCAAGGGAGTAGAATAATTGTCACAACTCGTATCCGCAAAGTGGCTACAATCACAGGCACAATCCCTCCATATGATTTAGAGCATCTTTCTTATGACAATTGTCTATCATTGTTTCTTAAACTTGCCTTTAAAGAAGGCGAAGAGAAACAACATGACAATCTTGTAAGAATCGGGGAAGGAATTGTTCAAAAATGCAAAGGGGTTGCTTTGGCCGTGAAGACTTTAGGCAGCCTACTCTGTTCAACTAGGGAACAACATGATTGGGAACGTGTCAGAGACAGTGAGCTATGGAAATTGAAACAGGAGGAAGATGACATACTGCCTGCTCTCAAACTAAGTTATTATCATTTGCCCTGGTATTTAAAGCAATGTTTTGCCTTTTGTTCAGTTTTTCCAAAAGATTTTGAATTCTATCCAATCTATTTGATCCGATTGTGGATGGCCAATGGCTTTTTGCAATCACCATACGAAAATGAAGAGCCAGAAGATATTGGGAATCGGTATATACAAGAGTTACTATCAAGATGTTTCTTCCAACAAGTTGAAGAAAAGTGTTTTTTTTCCACCTTGAAAATGCATGATTTAGTACATGATCTTGCATTATCAGTGGTGCAAAACGAGGAGAATTCATATAACCATTATTCGACTGGGAATGTTCGATATTTATGGTTTGATAAATCAAAGCAAGCTGCTTCCCAGTTGCCAAATAACTTGGGCCGTCTACAATCATTTTTCTTGTTAGATGAAGGCGGCAATGCTGATAGCGAATCTCTTATTGCAGAAGTCATCTCAAGGTCTAAACATTTGAGGGTGCTACATTTGTCTGGCTGCAGTTTTGAGCATTTGCCAACCAATATACGTTATTTAAAGCAGTTGAGAGATTTGAACCTAGCCTACAATGGAAATATAAAAAGACTTCCAAATTCCATTTGCAATTTGCAGAGTTTGCAAACACTTGAGCTTGCTGGATGTAGGGGAATTGAAGAGTTACCAAAAGACATAAGGTACCTGATTAGCCTTAGAGAATTAACGGTAACAACAAAACAGACGAGTTTGCAAGAGAATGGAACATCGTGCCTAACTTCTCTTCGAAGGTTGATCTTTTCTGAATGTAAAAATTTAGAAAAATTGTTTGAAGACATTCAAAAGCTCACAGCCCTTCGAGAATTGTTCATCGAAGAATGCAACAACTTGGTTTCATTGCCACAAGGTTTAAAATACCTAACTGCATTAGAAACTTTGGCAATTTTAAATTGTGAGAAGCTTGATCTCACTATGGAGGAGTTGGAACTTGAGAGGAAAGAAGGTGGTAGCCTTAGAAAATTGGCAATCGGAGGTCTGCCAAACCTGGAGTTACTACCCCAATGGATTCTTCTAGGATCCACCAAAACCTTGCAGCAATTGTATATCCAAGACTTACAGAATCTCTCGACGTTACCAACGTGGTTCCAACATCTCACATCGCTTCAATGCCTCTACATTAGAAATTGCTTAAAGTTGTCGTCTTTACCAGAAGAGATGCAACACCTCACTGCACTCAAAAAATTAAGCATTGCAATGTGTCCAAAATTAAGTAAAAGATGTACCGGTGAAGACTGGCATAAGATTGCCCATGTCCCTGAGATTTATTATGATGTTTTTAAGACAACAACAAATGATGAATAGATAAGGTAAGTCACCAAACACTACACTTTTTTTTTTCTTTTTTTTGGTGAATAAACACTACACTATTAGATACATATATCTTATTAACTTTTAAATCAAAAAATGCACTAAATATTACTTTATTTCTCATTAACATAATCGAATTTTATCTACTCACTAAATAAAACTTCACTTTGAAGTATAATGCTTCAATTTAATGTTATGGTAGTGTTCTTCTAACATAACTTATTTTTCTATTAAAGTGGCAGGTCAATTGGAGGACGTTGAAGTCTTTGAGTTGTTCGATTTCCGTTACTTGTTTTTAATTTGATTTGTATCAAAGACCATTGATATAATAATATGTTCTGTGATATGTTTAAATGTAATCATTCTTTGTTTCCTTCATCACAAATAAATAAAATCAAATTTTTATGTTGACTTGACTTGAATAACTTATTTTATTTTATTATTCATCAAGACTTAATTGAAATAATGGTTATAATTTTTATTTGGTACTTTGATAATACAAATTTAAATATTTTATTTTGTTAATATTATATGATTAAAAAAACTCTACTTTTTCATGTATGGCATATAACACTCTGTGATTTTATGCGTTTAATATTTAATCAATTTTGTAAAGATTATATTTTAATTACAATAATTAACGTAAAATAATATTTTTTATTTAAATTGTTGAATATAATTAAAACATATTAACTTATCAATTCAAATGTTATAATAGAAACTTTTCAAATCATAATTAAAACATTTTTAATATATTCAACATGCAAATATACAAAATAATTTTACTTTATGTAATTAATGCAAAGTAACCTTATTCAAAACAATAATAATTAATATAATTAAATTAATATTAATTAAGTGATAATTAAGATGCTTAGAATTCTATTCAAGTAATAGCTCTATTTAACAAAAATAAAATCAGCACAACTTGTTTTCTATATTTTATACTTAGAGTTCTCTTCAAATAATAATTTTATTTTAAAATTAACCCAAATTTTTTAACTAATAATTGTAAATTAAATTATAGTTTTTTTTAAATATGTGATTATCACAGCGGCTATTAAATTATAAATATTTTTAAATGGATAATTATCACAACTTCTATTTTATTTCAATTTTAATTTTAAAATGTAAATTTAGTAATATAATGGAAAATAAAACGTATTCTCGTCAATCCAAATGTTTTTTCAAACTCGTGCTTTTTTAAGTTATATAAATGAGTTCAAATGTTTTAAATTATAACTCTTAGTTAAAATATGCCATAAGTCTTTTTACTCTTTGTCAATTTGAAATTTAATCTTTTTACTTTTTTTTTTTAAATTTCAAAATTCAATTAAAAATATTAACTCTTTTAAAATTATTTTATTAAATTCAAACTATTATAAGGTTACTTTTTAGTTAAAATTAATTTGTTAAAGTTATTTTGCATTTCAACTACAATATCATGGCAAAAGAAACAGAGATTATGACTTGGTTAAAAACTCGAATCTACATACTTATTTTTTTTTCAGATCATCCAACTTCCCATATTCTTTTCAGCACCTTCACAGCTCACATAATAAGCTAAACCCCATCATCAACATGTTGGAACTTGATGTCTACCATTTCCGCCTGGACTTCAAGGAGTTGACCGATTGAGAATTGCTGTGCCAGTTGCGTTTCCTTTGGTTGATTTGCTTTAGTTGTAATCCAGTTTCTCCTGGTTATTTTTCACCTGTTCTTGAGCACTGTGGTTGTGTCACTTGCTAAATTTTCAGCCATTCTTTAGCATATATTTCCTTCCTCAATTCTTAATTGAAACCCTGTTGAAACAATTCAAAACAACTATGTTAATCATCAAACTATATCAGTTAATTACCGAATTAATCATTACAAAAGTCAGAATTACATAGGATTAATTGAAATGAGTTACCACTTTCAGAGTTTTAAATCTGAGGGTTCTTTCATTGTGGGTGGTCCACCAAAACCTTGCAGCAATTGTATATCCAAGTCTTACAGAATCTCTCGACGTTACCAACGTGGTTCCAACATCTCACATCGCTTCAATGCCTCTACATTAGAAATTGCTTAAAGTTGTCGTCTTTACCAGAAGAGATGCAACACCTCACTGCACTCAAAAAATTAAGCATTGCAATGTGTCCAAAATTAAGTAAAAGATGTACCGGTGAAGACTGGCATAAGATTGCCCATGTCCCTGAGATTTATTATGATGTTTTTAAGACAACAACAAATGATGAATAGATAAGGTAAGTCACCAAACACTACACTTTTTTTTTCTTTTTTTTTTGGTGAATAAACACTACATTATTTGATACATATATCTTATTAACTTTTAAATCAAAATATGCACTAAATATTACTTTATTTCTCATTATCATAATTGAATTTTATCTACTCACCAAATAAAACTTCTTTTTTAAGTATAATGCTTCAATTTAATGTTATGGTAGTGTTCTTCTTACATAACTTATTTATCTATTAAAGTGGCTGGTCAATTGGAGGACGTTGAAGTTGTCTTCGATCAATTTTAATGTAACACCCCTTAACCCCAACCTGTCGCCGAAATAGGATTATGAGGCATTACTAGAATTAAACACTAATAAACGAACAAAACCGAATTATAAATCTGTAATTCAATTTAGAATTTATCAAATTCTACCTTTAAGTCCCTAATATGGACCTACCGGGCCCAAAATATACTTAAGTGTTTTGGGACTAAACCGGGAATTTTGGAAACTTTTCTTTGAGAATAGGGGCACACGCCCATGTGGCCTGGACATGCCCGTGTGGCCTGCCCGTGGGGCTCAACATGGCCGTGGGGCCAGCCCGTGGGCAGATCTGTTTTTCTCACATGGCTGTGGGACTAACCTGTGACCAATTCTGACTTTGCCACACAGCCTGGCACACGCCCATGTGACTTGGCCGTGTGAAAACATGATTTTTCACCATTTTAAAGCTATTTTCACATGCTAAAAACACCTAATTCATGCCCAAAACATTTACTTATAAATCTTGATCAAATAACATTCATCAAACCTTTCAAACTTAACAAATATTCATTCATTCATTTCATTACCTCTTAAGGATTATGCACTACATTTACATTCAAAATATAAAACATTTACAAGTGACAAACACCAACTCTAGTACATGCCACATTTCTAAAAGATAGATACATCACCAAAATTGAGTTGAGGTCGGGATTGACTCGGATGCTTAACTGAACTTCAACTTTACCTAACCTGCGCACGGAAAACAACCGTACGCTAAGTATTGGAAATACTTAGTGCTATTATCATAATTCAAATTATAACAACAATAAAATATCATAACATACATAGATAATTAGTAAATCATACATATAAATTCATACCAAACTATCATATTTCCATTATATCATTTCCAATGTTAGATCCAATAAATCATTAATGTGATTTCAATTAACTCATGAAACTTTGATTCATCTCTCAACCACATATAATTATTCAATTCTCATTTCAAATATAACACTTCATAAACCTTTGGTTCATGCCTTCAATCTCTTTACAAGTTTCATCTCATATTCCATCTTACAATATCACTTTCTCATTTTAATCGACAGCTCGATTAATCAAATTCATTTGATTTATTTATTTCACTTATTTTCCCCTATTAACATGATTCGGACTTTGGCGGATACACGGATCCAACCAAACACACCAGAATGGCGATCAACGCCTCATCGAATAGTTCGAAGCAATAAGTGACGACCAACGTCTCATCGGCTAAGCCGAAGCAAAGTGGCGACTACCGCCTCATCGAATCTATCCTAAGTAAATATGACACACCAAGTGTCTCATCGACTCGAGGTCGAAGAATCCCTGAACTCTTCCTATCCTATGGCATGCCAACTATATCCACCCTAGCCCGACTAGCTAATAGGGTATCAAAATCACATATTCATATCACTTTCACTTTTAGTTAATCGTAATCATTCGAATTCAAATCCATCGCAATAACAATTCATTCACAATTTCAAATTCACCATAAATCATTATACAATTCAATTTCACACATGTATACATTCATCAATCAAATCCAATTTTCATTCAATTCAAATATCACTACTTACCTCACATTCAAATTCCATACACATATATTAAAATTAAACATTTAATAAGAAATAACTTGAATTATGATAATACAAACCGATATTTTTCTCGAGCTATTCCTCAATCACTTTTTCCTTTCCCTTCTCAATCAACGATGATTCCGGTGCTACGTTAGCTACGAACAATTATACAATTAAAATTTATCAATACACTAATTCATAAATCACATTTTCACTATCTACCAAACTTTTACAAAAATTCCAATTTCATCCTTTTTCCATAGCCAATCTTTTTCTTTAACCTAATCTTCATATTTTCATTTAATCATCTCATTAATAAATTCTAGCTCATAAAATTCATCATAAAGCATAACTTTTGAGCTCCTTTCTATTTAGTCCCTACTTAAAAGTAACTTAAAATTCTTTTAACAATTCACTCATTTTTCACTTCTAACTTAAATTTCTATTAAATTAACCCCTAAATCCTCAAATTATTCATCTAAATAAACATCTAAAAATTCATTATTTTTCTTCATATTAACCTCATACATGTAGAACTTTGAATTAGGATTTCATACACATAAAAATCACAAGAAAAAGAACTAAATCAACTTACCAATCAAGCTTTAAGCCCTTAACCTTGAATTTTCCCTTTTTCTTTTTCTTTTCTTCTTTCTTTCTCTCTTTCACGTTTCTTTCTCTATAACTTTCTATTCTTTTTCTTTTGTTTCTTTATTTCATTTTATTTACTTAATTAATATTTAATTATAAAATATCTATATAATAACAAATAAAAATAATACATGTGTGTCCATACACACATGCACATATTTAAAAATTCATCGCCACACATTTGTCATTATCTCAATTATTTGATAAAATATAATAATAATAATAAATAATAAATAATAAATAATTAAATATCTTTTACTTAATAAATAAGTAAATATATATATAACATACATTTGTACTAATAATTTAAATACACATGTATTTATTCTCTATCTTACACATGTCACTAATTTGGTTTAATTGCTAATTTAGTCTCTTGTCATTTTTCTCTATTTAAAAATTAATCTTTTACGCTCTATTCAATTTAATCTTTTTTAATAATTACTTCTAATTAAACTAAATTCACCTAATCAAAATCTAATTCAACCCATAACTAACTTCGTAAATATTTTTAATAAATATTTATGGACTCGTTTTCCTAAGACGGAGGCCCTAAATTCACTTTTTCGGTGCTCGTGAAATATGGGTAGTTACATTTTATATATGTTGAAGCCTTTGAATTGTTCGATTTCCGTTGTTTGTTTTTAATTTGATTTGTATCAAAGATCATTGATATAATAGTTTATTCCGTGATGTGTTTAATGTAACCATTCTTTGTTTCATTCACCATAAATAAATAAACCCAAATTTTTATGTTAACTTGACTTGAATAACTTATTTTTATTTATTTATTCATCAAGACTTAATTGAAATAATGGTTAGAACTTTTATTTGGTACTTTGGTAATACAAATTTAAATATTTTATTTTGTTAATATTAAATGATGAAAAAATCTCTACTTTTTCATGTATGGCATGTAATACTTTTTTAAATTAATTTCTAATGTCACATACGTTGCATGTGATTTTATGTACTTAACATTTTATCAGTATTGTAAAGATTATATTTTAATTACAATAATTAATGTAAAATAATTTTTTTATTTGAATTGTTGAATATAATTAAAACATATTAACTTATCAATTCAAATGTTATAATAGAAAATTTTCGAACCATAATTAAAACATTTTTAATATATTCAACATGCAAATGTACAAAATAGTTTTACTTTATGTAATTAATGCAAAGTAACCTTATTCAAAACAATGATTAATTAACATAATTAAATTAATATTAATTACTATGCTTAGAATTCTATTCAAGTAATATCTTTATTTAACATAAATAAAATTAACACAACTTGTTTTTTATATTTTATACTTACAGTTCTCTTCAAATAATAATTCTATTTTAAAATTAACACAAATTTTTAACTAATAGTTGTAAATCAAATTATAATTATTTTTAAATAGATAATTATCACAACTTCTATTTTATTTTTAAATGTAAATTTAATAATACGATGGAAAATAAAGTGTATCCTCATCATGTATATAAATGAGTTCAAAGGTTTTAAATTATAACTATGGGTTAAAACATGCTATAAGCCTTTTTACTCTTTGTAAATTTAAATTTTAGTTTTTTATAATTTTATTTCTAGGAATTTAATTGTTATTATAAAATTTTCCATCATAGTATTACCGAATTAATCATTAGGATTAATTGAAATGAATTACCACTTTCAGAGTTTTAAATTGAGGGTTCTTTCATTGTGGGTGGTGTTGTTAAAAGACCTACCTCCAAACTTTTGGGTAAATTGATTACTAAATTACAATTATTTTTTTATTTTGGTTATTTAATTAAAAAATTATAATTTAGTCATTGAATTATTTGAAAATTTTTATTTAAGTGGTTGGATTGTTAAAATTGATGTTATATAAGTTTCTTTGTTTGCATTACCTGCACCAATAAAAAATTCTCGTTCCTCTTCTCTTTTACAATTTAATTTTTTTTCATTAAACAACTTTGGACCTCAAGAATCTATGAATCAAAATTCAAAAAACTTTTTTCTCTAATCTCCGACACTAATCATTAGATCGACTTGAATATAAGGTATGTTCCTTTATGCGTCAATGAATATTAATTCAGCAAACCAATTATTGAATCGTACTTGGAGTTTACTGGTGAATCTTTTTTGTTAAAAAACTTAATAGTTTGGTGATTTAAATAAAAAACTTTTGAATAGTTCAGTGACTTAAATGAAAACTTTTGAATTGTAATACCCCTAAATTTGGGGTTAGAAGTTTTGAGGTTGTGATTAGGGTCATTGAATAGCTTGAGCACTTGAGTGGGTTTTTGCGTTTTAATGTTAGAATGAGTTTGCTAGTTCGATGGTGGTAACTGTGTTAATTTACCTTTGGATTTTAGGTTTGAGTCCTCATGTGTGTTTTGAGGAATTAATTTATTTTGGTTTTGCTTTTAAAGTTTTAAAGATTTACTTTTAAAATTTGAAAAAGGAGTTTTTTTTAGTTTGACTTGAAAAAGGAGTTTTTTTTAGTTTGACGTTCTTTTCCCATTTCCTTTTTCATATTTTTTCTTTTTGTTCCCTCTGTTAATTGTCGATACTTTCCCCAAATTTTAGTTCTTTTGATTTCTTGTTTCTTCTGTTTCACTCACGTTACATGTTGTCGTCAAGTTTGATCGTCCTTGTGTGTTTCGTTTTATCGGAGGTGAAGCGGGTAAGTTTTGTTCATGAGGGTTTATGTAACACCCCAAACCCGGCCTAGACATATGACCGAATCTAGCGATGTCACATGTTAGGGTGTTTGAAAACTAAGTGTCTACGATAAGTCCATTTCCATTTAGTTACTTTTCTTATCTCTTATTATTTCTAAAATCCTTACTCGTTTAACCGATTGTTTTAAACATATACATTGTGGAAGCTTTTAAAACCGTTTTGAGTAAATCGCGTGTTTTAAGAAAACTTGCCTTTTTGAAAACTGAGTTTTCCTACGTCTAGCATTTATAAATCCATAAGAATAAATAAAACCAAATTTAAGCAAAAGTCCCAAAAAGTCCCAAAAAGTCCCTAAATTACATCCAAATAAACCACGGTAATTAAAACCATAAATAACCAATTTATAAATCGTAATTGTCCAAAAACTGTGGTCACATCGAGTCTTTTGCCGCACCGATCCGGCTAGGTCTGGGGATTACCTATGCACATTAAACAGAGATGGGTGAGTTTACATAAACTCAGTGTGTAATCCTACAGAAAACAAACAATAATAAATACAATGCACCGTCAAAAACAGTCTTGGGCCTAAGCCCCTTTTAGTATCAATATGCACAAGGGCCTCAGCCCATCACTGTATCAATAACAGATATACAATATTCAGTAACAAAGTCCTACCCAACCAGCCTCTACACACCATCTCTGTCCAACCCTACATTCCATGTTGGGATTAAATCAACCCACCCATCCCTACATTCCAGGTAGTACCGAATTCGGCACAAAATAGTAGTTTCCAGTTGAGCTACCAGTATATTAGGCTTAAGAGCCTTTCAGTACACTTCCTCCAAATAAAACCAACCCAACCCCATGCAATGTAACATATAATACGTGACATGCTATCTCATGATATCAGTACATATAATCAGTAAATGTATACATGCATACTATCATCATACTCAATATATACATATCCATCAATCAGTCAGTTCACACAATTAGGGGTCTAAGTAATGCTTACTGACCGTACAGTAAGTTCACAGTTGACTTGGGCAACCTGTGCAACCTTAGCAATCAATTCAGTGAAAATGGGTTCACACGCCCATGTGGCCTGCCCGTGCGGCCCACACGTGGCCCAAAATTCCACACGCCCGTGTGGACTGCTCATGTGGCCTACACGACCCAAATCAGTCTAACCCTTGTGTCACACAGGGCCGTGTCTTGTGCGCACAGCCTAGCCTCGTCAATCACACGCCCGTGTTATGCCACACGGCCTACTAGGCAACTACTCTCACTTGCCTTAGTCAAATTTTTAGTTGGTTCATGAAGCATCACTTATATTGAGACCTGAACTAGGCAACTACTCTCACATTGAGGCCAAATTTTTCTGTCCAAGTTAGTCCATGAACTTGGCAATTGTTCTCACATTGGGGAATAAACTTGATAATTATTTTCACATTGCCCATTAACTTTAGGGTTTTCAAAGAAATATCAATGATTAACTTGTACAAAAAAAAAATTTAAGCCCCAATGTGAGAACAATTGCCAAGTTCTAAGACTAGCTTAGACAGAAGAAAAAGTAAATCTCAATGAAGAAGTAATTACCAAATTCAAATCTCAAAAAATATTTAACCCTCAAAGAAAAAAATTTAAATTCAAATTCTGAAAATAACCATAAACTTAAAAAAGAATAAATAAATTGAAGATGAATGATACTATAGAAGAAAACAAAATATGTGTAATGAACTTTCAATCTAGCAACAAGATAAACACACATATGGCCATATATTTTATTCTTTATTTTGAAAACCCAATAGTGTTGGTTTAAATTTTGACATACACATGTGCACTAAAATGTCTTAAGAATGTAACCTAATACTCATATGGCCATATATTTTATTCTTTATTTTGAAGATTGGATCTACCTCGGTCAAATTTTGGTTTTTGTTCTTCTATCATACTTGATTTTTTTATTTAAATGATAAATTAAAGTATTGAAGATTGTGGTAAAAGTTTAAATTTATTTCTTTGCGTTTTTTTTAAATTTTATATAAATATATAAAAAATAAAAAATTCTAATAATAATGTTTATTATTTTATAAAAAATAAGTTTTTAATAATTTTTTAATTAAGTTGAGATTTAGTTGATAGGTGATATTAATTTAGCAAGATTTTTAAATTATAGTATAAATAATTTTGTCTATGTTCAATATGTAACTAATTTTTTTTTCTTATTTTTAATTAAAAATAAAGAAACAGATAAAATAAATAAAAAAACATTAATAAATTATGAAAGTAAATAATTTTAAACGGAGTTTATAAGATTTTCTTCAAACTGATGAAGATAAGTAGCTATTGTTCAACGTAAGTGTACCTATATTAAGTCGAGTGGCTAGAAGTCTTACATTAAGCAAGTATAATTACAGGTTTAAAATTGATTAATTTAAATATCTCACTAATATAATAATTCTAATATGTTCACATAGTTCAAGAAATCACTACTTACTTTTCATATTTCACATTAAAAACTTCTGCTTTTGCCTGTTTTTATATTTCAAGCTTCTTTTCTCTGTTATTCGTGAGTTTCCTGTTTCTTCTCCAAATATGGCTGAATCCTTTGCATTCGAGATCGCCGGAAAAGTATTGGAGAAACTAGGGAGTGCTGCCTATGAAACAATTAGCTTGGCATGGGGTGTTCGAGAGGAGTTTGAAAAGCTTAAGCTGACCCTAGCTGCTATCAGAGCTGTGGTCCTGGATGCTGAACAACAACGGGCTCGTAGCCTGGAACTCAGTCTTTGGCTGCAAAGGTTCAAAGATGCTTGCTACCACGTGGAAGATTTGATAGACGAGTTCGAGATCGAAGCGTTGAGGAGGCAAGTCCTGAAACGGGGAAGCACTGTAAGGAAGGTACGCCATTTCTTTTCTGGCTCTAACCCTTTGGCATTTCGCTTTAGGATGGGCTATAAGATCAAAAAGGCAAACGAGATGCTGAAAGAGATTGCAGCTGAAAAGGCCAAGTTTCATCTCACTGAAAAACATGAAACTAATGTCATACATCGTGAGAGGGAAACCTACTCCTTTGTTAAGACATCTAGTGTCATCGGTCGAGATGAGGCTAAACAACACCTAATAAACTTGTTAATGAATCCAACTGATGGGGAAGATATCCCTGTCCTTCCCATAGTTGGGATCGGAGGTATTGGGAAAACTACCCTTGCCCAATTGGTGTTTAACGAGGAGAGTGTGAAGTCGCATTTTGAATTGAGAATCTGGGTGTGTGTTACAGAGGATTTTGACATCAAACAACTGATGATAAAAATCATTAAATCTGCCACTGGTATGAACTGCAAGGACATGAATAAGGAGGAATTACATAAAGTTTTACAAGATTGTTTGAATGGTAAAAGATTTTTTATGGTACTAGATGATGTCTGGAACGAGGACAAGAAGAAATGGAGTGAGCTGAAAGATTTGTTGTGTGGGGGAGCCCAAGGGAGTAAAATCATTGTCACAACTCGTATCCGCAAAGTGGCTACAATCACAGGCACAATCCCTCCATACGATTTAGAGCATCTTTCTTATGAGAATTGCCTATCATTGTTTCTTAAACTTGCCTTTAAAGAAGGTGAAGAGAAACAACATGACAATCTTGTAAGAATCGGGGAAGGAATTGTTCAAAAATGCAAAGGGGTTGCTTTGGCCGTGAAGACTTTAGGCAGTCTACTCTGTTCAACAAGGGTACAACATGATTGGGAACTTGTTAGAGATAGTGAACTATGGAAGTTGAAACAGGAGGAAAATGACATCTTGCCTGCTCTAAAACTAAGTTATGATCATTTGCCCTGGTATTTAAAGCAATGTTTTGCTTTTTGTTCAGTTTTTCCAAAAGATTTTGAATTCAGTCATCTCCTTTTGATCTCCCTTTGGATGGCAAATGGCTTTTTGCAATCACCATACGAAAATGAAGAGCCAGAAGATATTGGGAATCGGTATATGCAAGAGTTACTGTCAAGATCTTTCTTCCAACAAGTTGACGATGACCTTTTATTTCCCACCTTGAAAATGCATGATTTAGTACATGATCTTGCATTATCAGTGGCGCAAAATGAGGTGAATTCATGTAACCATTATTCGACTGGGAATGTTCGACATTTATGGTTTGATCTATCAAAGCAAGATGCTTCCCAGTTACCAAATAACTTGCGTTGTCTGCAATCACTTTTCTTATTAAATGAAGATGGCAAGGCTGATAGCGAATCTCTTGTTGCAGAAGTCATCTCAAGGTCTAAACATTTGAGGGTGTTACATTTGGCTAACTGCAGTTTAGAGCAATTGCCAAACAACATACGTTATTTAAAGCAGTTGAGATGTTTGAACCTAGGCAACAATGGAAATATAAAAAGACTTGCAAATTCCATTTGCAATTTGCAGAGTTTGCAAACACTTAGCCTTGGTGGATGTTGGGGAATTGAAGAGTTACCAAAAGACATAAGGTACCTGATCAGCCTTAGATCATTAATGGTAACAACAAAACAGACTCGTTTGCAAGAGAATAGAATATCGTGCCTAACTTCTCTTCGGACGTTGATCTTTTCTGAGTGTGAAAATTTAGAAAAATTGTTTGAAGACATTCAAAACCTAACAGCCCTTCGGGAATTATTCATAGTTGAATGCAACAACTTGGTTTCATTGCCACAAGGTTTAAATTACCTAACTGCATTAGAAATTTTGGTAATTTTCAATTGTGAAAAGCTTGATCTCACTATGGAGGAGTTGGAACTTGAGAAGAAAGAAGACGGTAGCCTCCGGAAACTGGCGATTGGAGGAGTGCCAAAGCTGGAGTCACTACCCCAGTGGATTCTCCTAGGATCCGCCAAAACATTGCAGCGCTTGACTATAGGAGAATTAGAGAATCTCTCGATGTTACCAACATGGTTCCAACATCTCACATCGCTTCAAACTCTTGAAATTGGTGATTGTCCAAAGTTGTCGTTTCTGCCCGAAGGGCTGCAACACCTTACTGCACTCAAAAGATTACATATTGGAGAGTGTCAAAAATTAAGCAAAAGATGCATTAAAGAAACCGGTGAAGACTGGCCTAAGATTGCTCATGTCCCTGATTTTTATTGTGACGAAACAGATGACAAATAGATAAGGTAAGACACCCAATACTATATTTGATATATATATATATATATACTCTATTTTTCACTAACATGATTGAGTTTTATTTACTCTGAAGTTTAATGCCTCAATTTAACGTTACGATAGAGTTCTTCTAACATAATTTATTTATCTATTAAAGTGGCAGGTTAAATTGGAGGACGTTAAAATTGTCTTCGATTCATTCTTAATATATATTAAAGTCTTTATGTTATCTATTAAATATCATTTATATAATAATTTGAATCCTTTTGTGTTTAAGTGTAATTTACTTCTTGCTTCCTTCGTCACAAATAAATAAATAAATTCAAATTTTTATGTCTACTAAAAAGTAGTTATGTATTTGAATAACTTCTATTGTTTTTTCTATTCATCGAGACTTAATTGAAATAATGGTTAGATGACACAAATTTAAATCTTTTATTTTTTAATATTATATGATAAAAATAATATTTTCGATTTGAATTGTTGAATATAATTAAAATATATTAATTTATTAAATTAAATATTATAATAGAAAAATTCAAATCATGATTAAAATATTTTTAATATATTCAACATACAAATATACAATATAATTATTTTTAAGTGTGTAATTATTAATATGTTTATTGATTATTAGAAAAAAATTTGAAATTCATATTTTTATTAGTATGTTTTTTAATTGTTAGTAATTTTATTAAAAAAACGTTGTTACTTTATTTATTTTTATGGATTTATTACTGCTAATTTTAAATTGGTTCAAATATTTGCTGAAAAATTAGAAAGAATTTTGGTATATTTTACTCTTTTTAATATAAAAAATTATTATTATTGACTTTTTTATTTGATCGTATATGCTTGAAATAATTCACTAAAATATAGGACTGAAATTATTCTAATCCCTATATTTATTATTATATAAGTTGTAGATGTCGTCAATAAAACGGTTAGAGTTGTGTGATCCGAATCTTGATTAATCTAGTTTGAAAAGTTCAAGGTGTAACTCAATTGTTAAATAAATAAATAAAAGTAAAATTTTATAAAAATCATAAAAAAATTAACGACCCCTAGCTTTTTTAATTAAAGTCATTGTGTTTGTAACATAACATGACAAGTGGCAAAAAATGATAAAAAATGAAAATCAATAAAAGTTATAGAAAAATTATAAAATGTTTCTTTTAGTATGATAATTTTTGTAATTTCTTTATGAAATTTATATTTCTTTAAATTTTGTATAATTTTCTTACAAATTTATATTTTTTTATAATTCTATAAAATTTATAATTTTTTACTATTTTTATAAAATTTTTCAATTTTTAAATATATTTTTTTACATTTTTATATGTTGTGTTTCTAATTTTTAATAATTTTTTAGTATTTTATTTTTATTAAAATTTAATAATATTTATAGCTGTTATTGATTTTAATTTTATAATTTTTTTCTATTTTTTAATAAAAGTACGGGCTTAATTGCTTTTTTTTGAAAAAATTTGAGGGTCTTTTTTATTCATTTTGAAAGTTCAAGTACTCAATTGAGTGCAAAAAAAAAGAGTAGGGTTTAAAATTTTTTTAAAAGGAGGGATTTATTTGATTCATTTTGAAAATTGAAGTACCCAAATGAGTGCATAAAAAAGAAAAAAAAGTAAGGGCTTAATTGCTTTTTTGAAAAAAGTTTGAGGGCTTTTTGCAACATTAAGCCTATATTTTGCAATTAATCAAGAAGTGAGCACTCCTTCATTCTTTCCATATTTTTCAACAATAATCACTAAATTTTAAATAAAAAAAGACTTTTGTTGCAATTGTTTGAGATGGTAACGATCGGTTTGTTAAAGGGATGACGAACTTTACATTGGTTTATGGAGCCCCATGTTATTGAAGTTTTTTCGATACGGGAAGCTTTATATTGACTAAAATCACTGCACTTTGATAAAATTTAGGGTAAATTACACCAACGGTCACTCAACTTTGAAATAGCTGACAAAACAGTCATTTCGATTACAATTCAGCCATTCAACTTTTGAAAAATAACAAAACAGTCACTAACGTTATCAAAAAGTGACAAATCAGTCACCCATTAACATTTTCTATTACAGGCCTAACGGGACAAGTGACGTGGCCATTTAACTAGCTGATGTGGCCAGTTAACTTGCTACGTTGGATGAGGCAAAGTTTCAATTCAATCACTCAACTTTAAAAAAATAACAAATCAATGACTAACGTTATCGAAAAGTGACAAATCAGTCACCATTAACGTTTTCCATTACATGCCAAACGAGACAGGTGACGTGGCCAGTAAATTAGCTAATGTGATTAATTAACTTGCCATGTTAGGCGAGGCAAAGTTGAGTGACTGTTTTTTTTCATCATTCTTTTTTTATTTTTCATAAATGGTCCAATATTTTTACTTTTTTGCTTAAATGACCCAATATGTTTATACTTCTTCTTCTCTATCCCAACAATCTCGCCGGCACTGTCTCCGCCACAACCATCTTTGGCGTCACTATCATTTACGTCCAAACCACCACCCTATTTTTTTTTCTTTTTCAACCCCCAATAGAAGAGCCACACGGTTGGGATCCGACAGTCTTTTTTTGTTGCCCAAAGCCATTAACTCTGAAAATCTAGATCGAAATGGGATTGAAAAGAATTTTGGGTCAAATTATTAGTACCCATAACCAAATCGGTGAGGAGAAAATCCTCCAAAGCAACATTCAAGCGATTTAAGAATCAAAATGACTCGGATTCATCGAGATCTTCATGGGATATGATGATATAAACAAAAGGGTCGTTGATTAAGCTAAACAACACTAACTCTATTGCCAACATTATCAAGTTGCATAAAACAAAATCAAAAGCAAAACCAGGGCAACATCCAGACAAACCAAACAATTGATTGAACCCATAATTTTTTGTAACAAAGGAAACGATTCCTCCAAAGGGACAACCAATTTTCAACAACTGAAATTCTGGGTCAGATCAGTGATTAGCAAGATCCCAAAGTTGAAATCGGACTAGGTATTTTAGTAAAGGAGGATAAGAGATGGATTAGAAGAAGAGCGACGGAGATGGTCAGCAACAAAAGTTGGGGTCGAGGTGAGGTAAGCCCAGTCATTGAGATTAAAGTTTAGTGACTATTTTGTCATTTACCCTTATATATTTTTTAGGTTGGAAATAATGTGGTGGTCGGTTAACCACCATGTCACTTTTTCGTTACGTCTGTAACAGAAAATGGTTAAAAGGGCTATTTTGTTATTTTTCGAAAGTTGAGTGACTAGATTAAAACCAAAGTGACTGTTTTGTTAACTACCTCAAAGTTGAGTGACTGTTGATGCAATTTACCCTAAAATTTATTATTGAGTCACATTGCTTGGAGGTCATTTAATGCTTTGGTGATGCCTAGCATAAATATTTCGAAGTTTGGTTTATTAATTAAGGATTACTTAATGTTGAAATCTGATTTTCTTTGCATCAGGATGATGGTTCACTTCATGTTTAGGGTAGGTTAGCTATATACAAACCATCATGATTGGAATACTATTCCCTCTAATCTTACCTTTGGTTTAGGTGCTGATATTTTTGCTACACAATAAGAAGCAGAAGTGAAGAGAGTGATTCAGTTCAATCTTTTGAGTTTTGAACAAAAGAAAACAAAAGTCCCATACAGATGAAAGGCATCAAAGTCACTTACCCAATTATAGAAAACAAGGAAAGCAGTCAAGGACTTTAGTTTTGTAGCCAACGAAGCCTCAAAAACGCTAATAAATTCATTGCTTGAATCAAGCCTCTCTGACTAAATTGAGAACAAAGAAGAGACCCCAAAACAATATCATGCACTTCTCATCCAATGACACTCACAATAATTAATCATGATGCGATGAGTCTTTAAACAGTTTCTTATTCTCATGGCAGTGTAAATATCTTTGACTTGAAACAAAAAATGCAATGAAACCTTAGATAAATTCAAGTTCTTGTAGAAACTCGATAGATCATAAGTTGTTGAGGACTTAAAGAAAACGAGTCACTATAGGACTCAAACATCACGAGAAATATCTCATGGCACAATGACCCAAACCTAATTTCTCTGTATCTATACTAATGTAGTTAGTACAGTATCGAAAGACGTATCATTTTTGTACTGGTATTAGTATGTTCAACTACCAATATATTTGGGTGTACTATTTTAAATTCAAATATCAAAAAATGAAATTAAATAAATCTCAAATCTAAAATACTTATCAATTATATAAAATATTCTTTAATAAGGTTTGCAAATACAATTCATCATTAAACAAATTCATAAATAAACAAGTAAAAAAATATTCCTTAAATTAAACAATAATACCATCTAATACCATGCATATAATAATCCATAATTGAATAAATCCAACGAAAATAATAAAAAATTAAATTTAAAATTTATTTTACTTTTATCGACCGGTACATCATATTCCGAATAGTACAGGTAAAATCAACTGATACATACCAGTACAATCAATACCAACTAAAATTTACACCAAACAAAACTTAAAATTTATTATTTTGATTTACTATCGGATCCTTTCGTCCCGGCCAATATAAGTAGTACCAAAATAGAATTAACAATCTTCATCATTACATTAACATTAGTATTACAGTGTTAACCTTTTGAATTTTGTATGTGTAATGATTTTATGTTCAAATAACAAAATGGACCACAAAAGATTTAGATGTCAATGTCGAAGGTAAAAGAAAAAACTGCTCATCCCTATAGGATTTATCTTAGTGTGACAAACAAGGAAGAATTTAGACTATCGGCAAGGGCCAGTCCAACCACCTAAATGTTGTTAAATTTCATATTAACCCCTTTTGAGCTTTATTTTTTTTTCAATTTTATTTTAACTATATAATCATTATCTAAAAATGCGGTAATTTATGTATGCCCTCTCAAAGTTTTCCATTTTTTTTAATTTGACTTCTTGTACAGAATTTGTAAATTTTAATGATAATTTTGACAATATTTATAGTTTAATTTGATAAACTAATATAAAGTAGTATTTAGATAAAGTCAGCATTCTCTAAAACAATCACCCTCTGTAATGACATTTTATTATAATAATCAAGTTTGTTGTAGAACTAATTTTTTTATGTTTTATTTTTATTATTTCTAACAACTTTTCATTTATAATAGTAACAACCATAAAATATGAAGTGCACTCTTTACTAAAATAGTTCTTTATAACAGCTTCGTCACAGGTTTTAGTAAAATTAATTTTATTTCTAAGTTAAATAAAAATAATAAATTTTAGTTGAAATGAAATAAGAATTTTAAATTTTATATAAAATACATTAATAATATTTTATTAAATAAAAAATAATATTTAATAAATAAAATTACAATTATTAAAGATATGATCTAAATCTCACTAATTAATATTATTAATAATATATTATAGTTTTTTAGATTTGAAATTTTAAAAATTTCAAATATGATCAATATATTAAATATTGGCATAGGTGTTTCTTATGCTATGTTATTATAGGTATATAACTACTTCTCTGTAACATCTAAAAAATTTGAATAAACAAATGAAGATGTTATAAATAGAGATGTCTATATTAATTTAATAGAAATTAAATTAAGTCATTGTCATATTTAAATATAAAATAATATTTAAATATTAATTTGGTAAAATATAAAATCAAATAATTACATTATCTAAATATTGATTTAGAAGTCAAGGTCTTCCGTTGTCACTTTCGGGGGCCAGTTGCTACAGTTGGTCGGCCATGAGGACATGACCCACGCGAAAACCATTGTTGTCTTCATGCTGTATTTCTTCATTAATAGCATTCCGGGAAACACCCTCGAAAAAGGATGGAGGGTCAGATTGAATGGAGTAACAATTTAAAATAAAAAAAATAAAAGGAACAATATTTTCTAATAAAATTACTAATAATTAATAAATTTACTAATAAAAAAATATGGATAAATCTCAAAATTACTCGTGAGCTTTTGTTTAATATGTAAAGCTTCAAGAACTTCCCTCCTTGGCATCCGAAAATTATTACTAAAATTCATACAACAAACAATTACTATGGCTGAATCCTTTGCATTCGAGATCGCCGGAAAAGTATTGGAAAAACTAGGGAGTGCTGCCTATGAAAGAATTAGCTTGGCATGGGGTGTTCGAGAGGAGTTTGAAAAGCTTAAGCAGACCCTAGCTGCTATCAGAGCAGTGGTCCTGGATGCTGAACAACAACAGGCTCGTAACCATGAGCTCACTTATTGGCTGCAAAAGTTCAAAGATGCTTGCTATGAAATGGAAGATTTGATAGACGAGTTCGAGATCGAAGCGTTGAGGAGGCAAGTCCTGAAACGGGGAAGCACTGGAAGGAAGGTACGCCATTTCTTTTCTGGCTCTAACCCTTTGGCATTTCGCTTTAGGATGGGCTATAAGATCAAAAAGGCAAACGAGATGCTGAATGAGATTGCAGCTGAAAAGGCCAAGTTTCATCTCACTGAAAAACATGAAACTAATGTCATACATCGTGAGAGGGAAACCTACTCCTTTGTTAAGACATCTAGTGTCATCGGTCGAGATGAAGCTAAACAACACCTAATAAACTTGTTAATGAATCCAACTGATGGGGAAGATATTCCTGTCCTTCCCATAGTTGGGATCGGAGGTATTGGGAAAACTACCCTTGCCCAATTGGTGTTTAACGAGGAGAGTGTGAAGTCGCATTTTGAATTGAGAATCTGGGTGTGTGTTACAGAGGATTTTGACATCAAACAACTGATGATAAAAATCATTAAATCTGCCACTGGTATGAACTGCAAGGACATGAATAAGGAGGAATTACATAAAGTTTTACAAGATTGTTTGAATGGTAAAAGATTTTTTATGGTACTAGATGATGTCTGGAACGAGGACAAGAAGAAATGGAGTGAGCTGAAAGATTTGTTGTGTGGGGGAGCGCAAGGGAGTAAAATCATTATCACAACTCGTAGCCGCAAAGTGGCTACAATCACAGGCACAATCCCCCCGTACGATTTAGAGCATCTTTCTGATGAGAATTGTCTATCATTGTTTCTTAAACTTGCCTTTAAAGAAGGTGAAGAGAAACAACATGACAATCTTGTAAGAATCGGGGAAGGAATTGTTCAAAAATGCAAAGGGGTTGCTTTGGCCGTGAAGACTTTAGGCGGCCTACTCTGTTCAACAAGGGTACAACATGATTGGGAACTTGTGAGAGATAGTGAACTATGGAAGTTGAAACAGGAGGAAAATGACATCTTGCCTGCTCTAAAACTAAGTTATGATCATTTGCCCTGGTATTTAAAGCAATGTTTTGCTTTTTGTTCAGTTTTTCCAAAAGATTTTGAATTCAATCATCTCTATTTGGTCTCCCTTTGGATGGCAAATGGCTTTTTGCAATCACCATACGAAAATGAAGAGCCAGAAGATATTGGGAATCGGTATATACAAGAGTTACTGTCAAGATCTTTCTTCCAACAAGTTGACGATGACCTTTTATTTCCCACCTTTAAAATGCATGATTTAGTACATGATCTTGCATTATCAGTGGCGCAAAATGAGGTGAATTCATGTAACCATTATTCGACTGGGAATGTTCGGCATTTATGGTTTGATCTATCGAAGCAGGATGCTTCCCAGTTGCCAAATAACTTGGGTTGTCTGCAATCACTTTTCTTATTAGATGAAGAAGACAAGGCTGATAGCGAATCTCTTATTGCAGAAGTCATCTCAAGGTCTAAACATTTGAGGGTGTTAGATTTGTCGAACTGCAGTTTAGAGCAATTGCCAAACAACATACGTTATTTAAAGCAGTTGAGATGTTTGAACCTAGGCAACAATGGAAATATAAAAAGACTTGCAAATTCCATTTGCAATTTGCAGAGTTTGCAAACACTTGACCTTCTTGGATGTAGGGGAATTGAAGAGTTACCAAAAGACATAAGGTACCTGATTAGCCTTAGATCATTAATGGTAACAACAAAACAGACGCGTTTGCAAGAGAATGGAATATCGTGCCTAACTTCTCTTCGGATGTTGATCTTTTATGAGTGCGAAAATTTAGAAAAATTGTTTGAAGACATTCAAAACCTAACAGCCCTTCGGGAATTAATCATAGTTGACTGCAACAACTTGGTTTCATTGCCACGAGATTTAAAATACCTAACTGCATTAGAAATTTTGATAATTTGGGATTGCGAAAAGCTTGATGTCACTGTGGAGGAGTTGAAACTTGAGAGGAAAGAAGATGGTAGCCTCCGGAAACTGGCGATTGGAGGAGTGCCAAAGCTGGAGTCACTACCCCAGTGGATTCTTCTAGGATCCGCCAAAACATTGCAGCACTTGTGGATCGGAGACTTGGAGAATCTCTCGACGTTACCAACATGGTTCCAACATCTCACATCGCTTCAAACTCTTGAAATTGATGATTGTCCAAAGCTGTTGTTTCTGCCCGAAGGGATGCAACACCTCACTGCACTAAAAAGATTAAGGATTGAAATGTGTCCAAAATTAAGCAAAAGATGTATTAAAGAAACCGGTGAAGACTGGCCTAAGATTGCTCATATCCTTGACTTTTATTGTGACGAAATAGATGACAAATAGATAAGGTAAGACAGCCAATACTATATTTGATATATATATACTCTATTTGTGACTAACATGATTGAATTTTATTTACTCTGAAGTTCAATGCCTCAATTTAATGTTATGAGAGAGTTCTTCTAACATAATTTATTTATATATTAAAGTGGCAGGTTAAATTACAGGACGTTGAAGTTGTCTTGGATTCATTCTTTTATATATTAAAGTCTTTATGTTATTCGATTTCCATATTTGTAATTTGATTTATATCAAAGACCATTTATATAATAATTTGAATCCTTTTGTATTTAAGTGTAATTTACTTTTTGTGTTTTCTTGGCCACAAATAAATAAATAAACTCAAATTTTTATGTCTACAAAAAAGTAGTTATGTATTTGAATAACTTATTTTATTTTTTCTATTCATAAAGACTTAATTGAAATAATGGTTAGAAAACACAAATTTAAATCTTTTTATTTTTTTAATATTATATGATAAAAATAATATTTTTTATTTGAATTGTTCAATATAATTAAAATATATTAATTTATTAAATCAAATATTATAATAGAAAATTTTTAAATCATAATTATAATATTTTTAATATATTCAACATATAAATATACAATATAATTATTTTTAAGTGTGTAATTATTAATATATTTATTGATTATTAGAAAAATATTTGAAATTCATATTTTTATTAATATGTTTTTTAATTATTAGTAATTTTATTAAAAAAACTTTGTTACTTTATTTATTTTTATGGATTTATTACTGCTAATTTTAAATTGGTTGGAATATTTGCTGGAAAATTAGAAAGAATTTTGATATCTTTTACTCTTTCTAATATAAAAAAAATGTTATTATTGACTTTTTTTTAATAACTTCAGACATTATTATTGACTTTTTTATTTGATTGTATATGCTTGAAATAATTCACTAAAATTTAGGACTGAAATTATTTTAATTCTTATATTTATTATATAAGTTGTAGTTAGTGGTCAATAAAACTGTTAAAGTTATGTGATTTGAATCATGTTTGATCTAACTTGAAAAGTTCGAGGTATAACTCAATTGTTAAAAAAATAAAAAAAATTGTAAAATTTTATAAACATCATAAAAGAATTAACGATCCCTAATTTTTTTTCGAAATTTGGTGTGCAATACCATGAAAATGAGATGACCTACCACATGACCGTGTGGCTGAGCCATGTGGAAGGGATCAGCCCGTGTGATTCCTGTAGCTTGCTTCGATTTTCCAATGTTTGCTCGTTTTGTCCTCAAATGTTTTCTTAAGTATAAAAACATGAATTTAAATAATTAAGAGCATAAAATTCATCATTAACATTAAATAATTACTCAAAATCACTTTAAAAATCAGATTTAAACATATTACTTTTAACACTTATCATCGAGTTTAATAATACCCAAATTAAATGTAAGAATTTAGATTAAGTTAAATAATATATGACGTGAAGATATCACATCAATTAAAAATACAAATCCATATATAATAATATAAACTAATCACACATCGTTCAATTAAAAATCTCATAAAATTAGCAAGTTTATTGCTGTAGAAGTCAAGGTCTTCCATTCTCTATTTTGGGACCCAGTGGTTACATTAGTCAGCCATGAGAGGATATGACCCACGCGAAAACCATAGTTGTCTTCATGCTGAATTTCTCCATTAAGAGCATTCCAGGAAACACCCTCGAAAAAGGTTGAGGGTAAGATTGATGTTATGCAAAATTTAAATGGGGGTGTTTCCAAGGATGCGCATCTATTTCCAACTATTCTAGGTTTTTGCATTCACACTCATTTATATCAACAAAATTTTGGATTGGGTAGCTTAAATTGGATTTTTTGAAGGTGTTGAAGGTCTAGTAACCAATATTTTTTATAGTTTTAATGAGTTTCCTTTTATGAGGGATTACATGTTTCTACTCTGGACATGGAGTGTTCATATGCACCCTTATGCTGTTCATTAACGAGTTATTTTCAAATTGTTTAACTATTAATCTGATTCAAATTATTGTTTTAATGAAAATAAAAAAATATTGATTAAAACATTAAAGTTTTAACGATGTTGATATAACAATTCGCATGACGGTTCACATGTACTTCATGCTTATATACCATGTCAATAAATAATTTAAAATTTACAAAAAAAAATTCAATAATAATAAAATGCAAAATTCAAAAATAAAAAACAAAAAACTCATAAAAATTTAGTATGAAGTGCATGTGGATTGTCATGTAAGCTAATATATTTTAAAATTTAACATTTTGGCCGGTATTTACATTAATATAACCTGGCAAATCGACTTTTTTTTATGAGTTAATGGTAAAATTTGACTCTTTCTAAAAGCTTGTGGGCCAAAATTTAGCTTAAAAAAATGAATACGGATCAAACTGACAAAAGATTTAAACATTAAGGACTAAATTTTTTATTATTCGTATTTTTCATACAAATCATAAACTACACATAATCTTTTTAGAACCCTTAAATTGAAAGATAATATGTGTTTAAAAGTGCTTGAACTTATATTCTTTTACATTTTGCAACAACAACAATATCAAATCGAATTAAGGTTGATTAAAAAAGATTCAATAATTTTTTACCCTTTTCCTATATAAAAAAATTATTATTGACTTTTTATTTGATAATATCTATAAATTTATAACTTAAAATGATTCAGAACTGAAATCATTTTAACTTTCATATTCTTAATATAAAATTTTTCAAACATTAAAAAGAAGATAAATTTAAAATAGTGTGAGAAATTGGAGTTAAATTATATGTAATATATTGTGTGAGAAATTCGCATTTTTTTCAGGTTTGGGCTAGAATAATATAACAAAAATATAAAAATCGGTTTATCCAATTTTCGGTTTATGGCCTAAAAGCGATTCTCACCGGTTGGTGGCTTACAAGATTATATATTGCTTACTCCGAATTGGTCTATCTTTTAGTTTTTTTTTTATTAAATCGATTCTATCAACTGATTTCATCCTATCCAAATCTGAAATCATTGAATTATACATCATCATTGAAGATGGTAAATAAATTCTAATTTCAAATGATAATAAAACTATATGTAAAACTTAATTCTGCAAATGAGATCCACTTTAAATATAATTAATTTTGTATTTTTTAAATATATACGTATGATTTGAGTGGAAATCTATGTCTCATTATTAAAGATAGCAGATATTTTTGTATAAAGTAGGCTATAATTCAAGCACCAGTCATGATTCTCATCATTGACAATATTTTCTTGTGTAAAGCTTCAAGAACTGCCCTCGTTCGCATCTAATACCTTGGAATGAGGGGCGTAGCCAGGGGGGCTGGCATGAGCCCCGGCCTCTCTAAAATGTAAAATTGTATTTTAGGCCTTTGAAATTTTTTAAAAATTTTAAATTAATAAAGGTAAAATTACACTTTGGTCCTCCTAAAATTATAAAAATTTAATTTAATCCTTACAAATTATAAAAATATAAACTATAAAAAATTAAAATTTCATCCGACCCCTCCTAAAAAATTTTCTGGTTTCGCCCCTGCTTGGAATCTGAAAATTATTACTAAAATTCATACAACAAACAATTACAATGGCTGAATCCATTGCATTCGAGATGGCCGCAAAAGTATCGGAGAAACTAGGGAGTGCTGCCTACGAAAGAATTAGCTTGGCATGGGGTGTCCGAGAGGAGTTGGAAAAGCTTAAGCAGACCCTAGCTGTTAACAGAGCAGTGGTCCTGTATGCTGAACAACAACAGGCTCGTAACCATGAGCTCACTCATTGGCTACAAAAGTTCAAAGATGCTTGCTATGAAATGGAAGATTTGATAGATGAGTTCGAGATCCAAGTGTTGAGGAGGCAAGTCCTGCAACAGGGAAGCATTGGAAGGAAGGTACGCCAAGATTTGATAGACTGCTGGAATGTCGGTGCTCCCAGGGTGCAGCGAAAAAATAAAATTTTGGCAACCTAAATCATGGATCCATGTGTAAGAAACGAATCGGGAAAAATGAAATTATGATAATGGTTTCGAAATTACTGAAACTTCAATCTGAGTAGATAACGACGCCTCGACAACGAGAATTCAAAACCACTATCGAACCAAGTCGTAACTTATAAATTGGTATATTTATAACGAATTTTAATTCACAAAATTTTAAAATAAATAAATATAATAATGTTTTAACCGAAAATTATAATTACATTAATTATAACAAAGATTTCGGTAAACTATATTTATTTAAATTTATATACGAACCAAGTTCATATATTAATAGAATTATGTTCTCATTATGTGTACAACATCCTTGTACATATAATATGTTCAATATTTGATTGCCCAATTAAATTAATTATATAATTAATTTTATTCATGTGACAACCAAATACAATACCAACTATGTTTTATTCCGATCATCTCAACCATATGGTGTGACCCTGTAGGCTCTTGTAACGTTAGCAGTAATACTAGAACGATTCTAATGTTACATACAATGAGTGGCATCTAGCAATGCATTGTTGTTACCTAAGTTATAAGAAGTCATGATTTGACATAACCTTTTGTGATTTACCTTTCATGCATTAATCCTTAAGTCCTTTATCTTTGGAATGAACACAAGTCATGGAATAGTCACACTTGCATAGTCCATCTCATGTTTCTTGATATCTTGAGTAGACTATGATATACAAATAAGTATGACATCTCATATCAACTTATTTGAGCATGACCATGCATTTCTAGTCTCACTCAATCAAGTGGCCTAAGATATTACTCCCATTATGTAAGAGAGACTTATTCTATATGGATCAACCATATCCCTCTACATAGATTGTGGTATATCCAACATCAGCCTTCATAGAACAACCAATTACGGTGTCCATTTGACTGTATCAAAATATACAACTCACGATGTTGGGATAGTGATGATCTCAAGTCTGAGGATCATATACATATTAATCACTATGAGTAGTGTTGTGACAATTACATAATAATCCAATTAAGCAATTGGGTATTTTTAAATGATTTAAATAATTAAATATAAATTCTTATGATCATAAAAAACAATTCAAAAATAATATTGTAACATAAAATAGATAAAAAATTTATAATTTAAATAAATAACTGTGATGTTATCTTTATTCTATTTATTTATAAATTTGATTGATTTAATTTAATTAAAGTAAATATAAAAATAATTAAAAGTGAATATACATTAAATAATTAAATTCATAAATTTGATTAATTAAATTAAATTAAATATAAAAAATTAAAAGTGAAGGTATATTAAATATGTATTAATTTTTTTTTTGTCTTTGATCCCACCCAAATTTCAATTAAATAATTTTTAATATATTTTCATTTAAATTTAATTATAAAATATTGATAATAACATAAAATTATATATTTATTTTTTAATATTTTAAATTATTAAAAATCAAATAATGGTACAACAAAATTTTTTTTAATAAACATGACACCATTATTTTATTATTAACTAAAAATGTGGTAAATAATATATTTGCTTTATTGAATTTATTAATACCATTTATTATTGAAATTTAATTATAGAAATGAAACTCACTTTAAATATAATTAAAAAAATATTTTAGAACTCAAAGAATTAACTTAGAAGTTTATGTTTAGTTTCTTCTTTTATATTATATATACAATATATGATTTTTATTTTATAAAAAAATTAAAAATTAATTATTTCTTTATAAATTGATGTCATTTTCTATTGATGTGATGTTCTATGTGGTAATAAATTATCAATAAAGTAAATATAAAATGGGTAAAAATTTGAAATTAAGGGGACTACCTCAATTATTGAAGGGTGGTTAAGAGTACTGTGTAGAGCGTCACCCGTCGTGCAATGTTGTTGAACAATTCTCCTTATTCGTTGCTTCAAAACCTTGTACTTTTCCTTTTCAACACAAAATAAATTTATGGCACACTATTGTGAGTAAAAAAGCACCGAGTAAAACCATAATATTATATAAGTAATTTCGAAACTATTTTTAAAATTTAATGAAAAATGGTCAATCGACTTTAAAAAATGAAGAATGTGGAGTCGCCATCAATTTTTTTTTTGTTTAGGTGTGATTGGATCACCTAAAAATTTGGTTATTTTAATAAAATATTTCTTTTTACTAAAACAACGATTCTAACCTACGTAAATATGAGAAAATGGGTTCGGGAGTCGGTTACGTATGAGGAAGGATTAGCACCCTCATTACGCCCAAAATTGGTACCGAATTGATTAAATTGATTAAATACTATCCTTATGTCTAAGATTTAAAAATATTTTTTGAAGTATGGTTCCTTTTATAAACATTTGAATAGCACAAGTTGGTCGTCCAAATTCTCTTGTTTCAGAGGAATATAGCATCACATTCAGCAAATAGGACACGATCCTGTATACCCTTGAAAACACGATAGATTTCAACTTTCAACAGTTTACATGTTGAAAATCACGAAAGGATGCTCAATTATTTAGTCCAACGAAAAAATATAAACCCAGCACAGTAGGGCACGATTCCTCGAATTTCTAGGCATTGAGCATTGCTTTGTTTTAGAATTTTGAAAACATTAGTGAAATTCTAAAGGGATATTCGATTATCTTGAACAAACGGGAAATTGCAACCCAGCACGATAGGGCACAATTCCCCGAATTGCCAAACATCGAACATTTCCATCGTTTTAAAGAATTTTTTTAAAGACATGACTGAAATTCCAAAGGAATATTCGATTATTTTGAACGAATGAGAAATTGCAACCCAGCACGGTAGGGCACGATTCCTCGAATTGTCAAACATCGAACATTGCCTTCGTTTTAAAGAATTTTTGAATAATTATAAAACTAGCTTAAGACGCCTTAATTTTACTTGAAATAAGATGGAATAATTAATTTTAAAGAGTTGGACCTTACAAAATAACGCTTCGTAAACCAGAAAGAGCATGGGATAATATATGCATGCATAAAATATGACAATAGATGAATGAAGATAATATAACTTATTTAATCAACTAACAAAACAATTAACTATAATTAAACTAAAAATTATAACTCAATGTTCAATAATGCATGGAGAATAATCGATGTAATAATAAAAACGAAAATAATATGCCACTATAATATACATAGCCTAATACATTACAATCAATATAAAATATCCAAAACAAAATAATAATAAATTAAAAAAAGGACTATGGTATAAGACAGATTTGAAACAATGATGAACACAATATATACATTGATGGATTGACAAATTAGAAACTAGAGATATACATGCAATCAATAACATATGTATTATAGAATGAATATTTTTGAATTATGAAATATTAAAAAGAAACTTATTAAAATACACTCAATAAAGGAAAATTTAAGTAATATTTAAAACTTGACAAGATAGTAAGAAAATACGTATATATTAAAAATATAATCTTAAGAAATAAATTATATACATAATAGATTAAAAAAACACACACATATATATATATGTAAATTTAAAAGCAATTATATGTAACAATAATGTATATGACATAGTATAAAATAATCAACACATAGTGTACCAAACGAAATAAAACTAAGAGCCCATATGAAACAGAACAATTTTAAAAATGATGAATTGATGAACAAATAACACATGCTATAATTTAAAATAATTTACATGTATATAAAAAACTTCAAATATATAAATGACTATTAAAATATATATATATTATAAAAGAAGAAATTTGAATCAAACAACATATAAAATATATTGAAAATTAATATATCTCTTTAAAATTGACATTGCACATACAATAACAAAAAATAATTAAATATGTAAGGCTTTAAATAAAATATATTCTTAAAGAATGAATTATGTACATGATAAGTTTTTTTTAAAAATAATATATATATATAAATAGATTTAAAAAGAATTTACTTATATAGAATAATATGAGATTAATAATATTCACAAAAATACAACTAACTTTTAAATAGACTATATATATATATTAATGTAAAGATACTTTAAACTAATGATTATACAGAAAGTTTAAAATGATATAGCATAAAAGGGAACTTTAAAATAAAAATTTTTATAAAACAAGATATAATTATCAAGGTAATTCAAAATATACAAACAATAAAAAAAATAAATGTCAAGTGAATTTTAAAAATAAATAATGAATTATGAAGATTAAGAAGGCTCAATTAAAATAAGATTAGGATAAAAGAGATACTTAATAAATAAAATAAAACATTGGAATAAAAAAGGGACTAAAGCGCAATGCGCGCAAACATATGAGGATTAAAAATGTAAATATTTCAAGTCGCAAAACGCAGTGTTTAATCATGGGCTAATTTGAAACAATATTTAAATTAAGGGTAGAAATTAAAATAAAAAACAAACTGCATTAACACGCAACAGAAATGTGAAAGGACTACACCCGCAATTATCCCCTTCCCAAGAGACGCGTCGTTTTGAAGGATTTTGAAATTCAAAGAATTAATTTACAACTCTATGTTTCCATATATATTTTAGTTCTTTCTTTTATATTATATATATGATACATGATTTTTATTTTACATAAAAGTTTTTAAAAAATAATTGTTTTTTATAAGTTGATGTCATTATCAATTAATGTGTTGTTTCATGTATTAATAATAATTCCGGGTTTAAAATTGATATATTTATATATCTTACTGTTATAATTATACCAATATTCTTAGAATCAAACCAATGATCGAATCGATCATGTATAGCCCAATATTTGCCCAATCCATCACAAAATTAAACCAAACCCAATACAACCCAAAAACCTCACTAACCTACCCAATAACACACTAGCCCAATCAGCCCAATAACCAACCCAAACCCAACAAACCAAATACAACAGGCCCAAAATCACAAACCCAATAAAAAAAATTCAGCCCAAATCAGAAAATAAAGAAAAGAGAGAAAGGTAACCCTAACCCTAGGTGCGGCGCACCTAAGGTCCTCTTTTACAGCTGCCGCCTCTGTCACCACCAACTTTGCCACCACTTGCCTCCACCACTCTATGCCTGCAAAAGAAGACAAAAAAGGACAGCAAAGAAAAACACCAAAAATGAAATTCTTTTTTTTTCTTTGGATTTTGGGCTATATAAAAGCCCTATGGTCATTGTAAACGGGGGAGGATTTTGATGTTTTTTTTTGGAGATTTCAAAGGGAAGAATCGGTTGTATTTTGGGGGGACCCCTTTTTTTTTTCCTCTTCTCTCTTTCAATTTCTTAACCAAAAGCAAACAATTGATATCCGAAATACTACAATCTTAACATCAAAAGGCAGAGATTCGAACACCCAAAAATCAGTAAATCAACAAGTCAAAAATCAGAACCGGAAACCTAAGGTGGTTGTGAATCTATTCTTGTTTTGTCTTTTGTTCTATTTTCCCATATATATATACTAAAAAATATAAAAATAACAATATAATATAAACATAAAAAAATAAAAAAAAAATATTTTTTTTACACGCGGTGGCCGGCGCCGGCGCCGGCGAGCCTCCGGTGGCCGTCCGGTGACCGGCCCCCCTGGCCGGATTTTCCTTCCCCCCTCCCTTCTCTCTCCCTTCTCTCTTCCCTCTCTCTTCTTTTTTTTCTTTCCCTCTCCCCAAATGATTTTTTTGGTTAGTTTAGGCCTTATATAGCCCTCCAAAACGACGTCGTTTTGGGGGCTACACTTAAGCCCCAAAACGACGTCGTTTTGGCCATGCCCGACCCATCCGACCCGACCCGCTAGAGGATCCGCGTGTTCTCATTTGAATGGGATATTTATGCGCGCAGTCCTTCCGCTTTTTCAGGGTTTTGCAATTAAGTCATTTTTCTTTTTTCCAATTTGGCCCCATAATTTCTCGCGCTTTTTGATTTAGTCCCCGCTAATGTGCTGCGTTTTAATGGAATGGAATAATTGTTGTTTCGGTCCCCCTATGTTTTGTGTGCGCTCAAATAAGCCCATTTCTCTTCATTTCCTTTCACATTTGCCCCACAACTTTGTTTTTAATTCAATTTTAGTCCTTTTTTTTCGTTTATTTTTATATCTTTATTAAATATCCTTGTTATTTTTATATTATTAGTATTATTAGTATTAGTATTATTATTATGTATTAGTATATATTTTTATTATGTACGTGTATACATATATATATTTTCATATTTAATATTTTTATTTCATTTTTATTCTAATATTTTATTAATCTTATGTTTGTTTCTTTTATATTCCAATGTTATTATTATTATTATTATTATTATTTTTATTAGCTTATGCTTTGTTATATATTTATATATTTATAATACGTATATATACTTGACATATTTGTATATACCTCGGTAATATTATTACTAGTTTTTAATATACGCATATATTACCTAAATATTTTAGTATTATGTATATTCTTCATGTATTATATATGTGTCCTTAATACTATACTTTATTTGTGTCATGTTTTTTATGTCGTATTATTATATTTTAATATTATATTATATAATTATATATACATATATCTTTTATATATATGATCATTGTATATATTTTAATATTATTAGTTATATTTTACACTATTATATATATTTTTCTAATATTATATTGTATATACTGTTGTTTATATATATATGTGTATGTATTTATGTAGTGTAGAAAATAGTTGTATTATCATTCTTATCATTTCTAAGGTATGCATATACTATATATGTTCTATGTATGTTATATGGATTCTTAATATCGCTAAATATATATGTCATCATCTTATATATTATTTATATTAAAATATTTTAATATTCATAATTTCAAATTGTTGATACATTTTTATAATATATTTACGTACATACTTTTCATTTATTATAAATATACTTTTTATATTTTTATATCTCATATTTTTATGTATACATAGGTATAAGCATAAATACATACATCTTAATTCATATATATGTATATATACGTACTTATACATACTTAAATATATTTTTCATATTTCATAATTCTTATATACTTACATATATTTATGCATATTTTACATCATATACATACTTATATATATTCTTTATATTCTTAAAAATGCTTTTTGTATACTTCACATATTTTATAATTCACATACATATATTTTATATTATCACAATTTGTAAATATATATAAACACATATTTACATTTTTATTTTTATAATACTTACCGATTTTTTATATATGTATATATTTATCTATGTTTTCATATTCTATAATTTATATGCGTTTCTTATTTTATGGCTAAAAATTATACATGTATATACATTTTTACATAATTGTATTTATCGTCATCATTGTTATTTGGTGTTTGTTTATTTATCCATGTACACTTGTGCTTTTTCTAAAATGGTAGTTCTATTTATTTATTTGTATGCTTTGTTTATGTAATCGCCTCGTCATTTCATTTTGCCTATTGTATTGTTGTTACTCACTTTACTTTGCTTACCTTGCCGTATTCGTTATTGTTTTGTCAAGCATTAACACCAAGCATCAAAAGGAAATTTTTCTAAATAAGGCAATATTTCGCGTTTGGAAAATCGAGAAAACGTGCCCTAACGTGCTGGGTTTCGATTTCTCGTTCGACTAAATAGCCAAATATCCTCTTAAAGCTTCAAAGTGTGGTTTCATTAAACTATAAGGTGATCTTGGTTTCGATGGTTTAGAGTATCGTGTCCTAACGTGCTGGATGTGATATTCCTTCGGAACAAGAGAATCTTATATTTCAATTCACGTTATCAGAGTTTCTTTTAAGGATCGTATTTTTAAAACTCTTCAAATTTTCAATTTTCGACACTAAGACACTAATTAATCAACTAGGTACCAATTTTGGGCGTATCGAGGGTGCTAATCCTTCCTCGTGCGTAACCGACTCCCGAACTCATTTTTCTGAATTTCGTAGACCAAAATCGTTGTTTAAATAAAATTAAATCATTTATTAAAAACAACCACTTTTTGAGGTGACCCGATCACACCTCGTCAAAAAAGGATTGGTGGCGACTCCCGTTTTCATTCTTTTTTTTTAAAATCCAAGTCGACCCCGTTTTCATAAAAAAAAAATGGTGTCAACAGCTTGGCGACTCCACTGGGGACTATAAGAGAGTCAAGCCACGTGTTGATTATTTCTTGTCTTTTTGTTGAAAATGGAAAATTTGATTTAAATTTACGATCCTTTCATTGCATCACTTTTGTTTTGAGTTATATTTTTATCGTGTTCTGTATTTTATTTTATACCTCTGCACATTGCATTGCATGACCGCTGGTCACACCTTTTTAAGTGGGAGTGAGAAACTACGCCTTCGTGAGGTTTTCACCTCCGCATGGGATAGTGAATCGCTTCCGGGATACATCCGTACCTATGTCTTCGTGAGATTTTCATCTCCGCATGGCCATAGGGAAATGTATTCCCCTGAACTGAACTCGGTCCATATGAGCCTATAATGGGTGAGGATCGAGGAATCTGCTGGTTCAGGTACCCTTACTCTAGAACCAAACCACATATAGAGAGACCTAGGAGCCTACCCTACGTAGAGCCACTCCAAACCTGAATTGCTTTATTTGTTATTTATTCTGCACTAACGTGTTTTGTTTTTGTTTATAATTGCATTTTATTACATCATCCTAGGAAGGAGGTGTTGATTCATATTTGATTGCTAAATAGAACAGTTTTTCATAAGAAAACAAATTTTTTGATAAAGTGGATTATAACACGGTTGTCTAAATATGGTCCAAGTGAATACATGAAAGAAGGCTGATAGTCCGTGAAGAAATACAAGACTTTGCTTCATTGCCTGAAGACAGAAACTAACAAAGATTATTCGAGAGCTGTCATGTCTTGACTTTCTTAAAGGAGCTGAAAAGTATCATAGAAATAAGTGAGCAGCGAGTCGCAGCCTGGATCAAGCAAAAAAGGAGTTAATATAGACATCTCTTGGAGAATTCGTCAGACTCAACCATAAGATCCAGATATGAAGAGGAAGAAAGGTGTCTTCGCTTGGAATATGAGAGAAAGACCGTGTATGTATTCCGTTTTATGTAAAGGAATTTGTTTTCTAGAAAAGTTGTTCCAATGAAATTAAATTCAGAATCAATGTCTTCCTTTCTTTTTGCATTCATGCATTTGCATTACATTACATCAAAGAAAAGAATGTGTTGATTCGAAATTCGATTCCTAAATAGAATAGTTTGTCATAAGGAAACGAATTTCTTGATAAAGTGGATTATAGTGCGGTTACCTGAATATAGTCTGAGTAAACACGATGAGAGAAAGCTGGTAGTTCACGGAGGAATACATGATGTAATTTCTAGAGATTCAAGCCAACGAAGGCATGACGAGAGAAAGCCGTGAGTCCACGAAGGAATACATGACTTGATTTAATTGCCAACGAAGATTATCCAAGAGCCGGCACTTTTTGATGAATATCATGGAGATAAGCGAGCAAGAGATCGAGGCTCAGATTAAGAAGTAAGGAGCTAGCAAAGGCATCTTTTGGAGAATTTACAGGGTTTAACCATGAAGAAAATATCAGCGTTTACTTGGACTATGAAGGGCAATACCACATATGTAAACTATTTTCATGTAAAAAATCTGTCTTCTAGAAAAATTATTCTAATAGAATTAAATTTAAAATTAACGCATTCTTTTTCTTTGCATTCTTTTCATGCATTGCATCACATCATATGCATTAATGACCATTTAAAAAAAACCTAATCGAATAAAATCATTTCAGTTAACCTGGAAAACCAACAAAGTTACGGCACCCGAGCTAAGGCAAAAATTATGGACCAAAGGTTGGAGAAGCTAGAGCGACTTCAAAAAGAAATGCAAGACCAGTTGCAGGCGCAAATGAAAGAGCAAATGGAAAAGATTCAGCGTGACATGGTGCAAAAGATGGAGGAGTCCCAAAATGATCTGGTGGCTAAGATGACGCAATTATTGAAGGGAGTAGATAAGGGTAAAGGTCCTGTGATTGTTAGTGAAGAAGAAAACAATGGTGAACCACTTTATCCTCCAGGTTTCACGCCTCCGCATGCGCAAGTACAGACTGAGCTGCATCCGCGGAGACCCTCTGTGTCGGTTAGGCCCCAGCAGTTCCAAGGCGATGCTTCAATCCCAATGAATTTTCAACCCGGAGCGGGCTTTAATCCCAGTGATAGCCCGAATAATATTGCTGTCCCAGATCTTGATGAGATGGTTGAAAATGACAAGGCGAAGGAGGAATTTCCAAAACAATTTGAGGAGAAATGGAAATGGATAGAAGAAAAGTTTAGGGCAATAGAAAGCATCGAAAGCTATGGAATAGATGCAAAGGATCTGAGCTTGGTTCCGGACTTGGTGCTCCCTTACAAATTTAAGATGCCGGAATTCGAGAAATACAACGGGACTAGTTGCCCAGGATCCCATATTACTATGTTTTGTAGAAGAATGACGGGGCATATTAATAATGATCAATTATTAATACATTACTTTCAGGAAAGTCTTACGGGAGCGGCGTCAAAGTGGTACAATCAGCTGAGCCGAGCTAAAATTGCTACTTGGAGGGATTTAGCACAGGCTTTCCTGAGACAATACAATCATGTCTCAGAAATGATGCCTGACAGGATAACTCTGCAAAATTTAGAGAAGAAATCAAACGAAAGCTTCAGACAATATGCGCAGAGGTGGCGAGAGGTGGCGGTTCAGGTGCAACCACCGCTTTTAAAAAAGAGATGACGACGCTTTTTATTAATACTTTGAAAGCCCCGTTCATCACTCACATGTTGGGAAGCGCTTCAAAAAACTTCTCGGATATAATCATGAATGGTGAAATGATTGAGCATGCCATTAAAAGTGGAAAAATAGATGGAGGAGAAAATAATAGGAGGGCACCCCGAGGAAAAGAGAAATGAAGTGAATAATGTGAATGCTTATGGTAGGTCAATTACCGTGAATCAACCAAAGAAAGTGGTTGCTAATCAACAGGGATCATCAAGACAAGAGTCGGGAGCTAGGCAAATTACTGAAAAGCCCCAATTCACGCCAATCTCGATGTCATACAAGGAGTTGTATCAGACTTTATTCGATGCACATGTTGTTGCTCCTCGTTACTTGAGTCATCTACAACCCCCGTATCCAAAATGGTATGATACGAACGCGCAATGTGATTATCATACGGGAATTTCTGGGCACTCGATAGAAAATTGTACTGCCTTCAAGAATGTAGTAGAAGGACTTATCAATTTAGGTGTTGTCAAACTTGACGACTCACCTAACGCAAAGAATCCGTTACCTAATCACGCAGATAAGGGGGTGAATATGGTTAGCGAAGGTACGGGAGAAGAAGTTAAGACTGACATTGCTGAAGTAAAAACTCCATTGAAACGGGTCTGGAAAGAAATGGCGAAAAGAGGGTTGGTTATTTAGATTCTGAAGAAGGGCATGAGATGGGAAATTATTGTGAATTTCACCATAAAACAGGGCATGAAATCCAAGAATGTGAAGGATTCAAGGCTTTGGTTCAAAGCATGATGGATAACAAGGAGATGAGGTTTTATGAAGATGCGAAAGAAATGAGGAGCATATGCGCGACAGAGTTGGGAACAAATGCTCCAAAAATAAATCATCCTGTGGTCATTATCTCACGCCCTAAGGGTAATGAGGTTAGGGCTCAGGTAATACCGAAAATTGTAATCCAGAAACCATCAAATTTTTTTATAGGGATAACAAAATGGTGCCGTGGAATTACGGGTGTAATGTGACCATTTTGGGAAAAGAAGCAGAAAGAAACCAGGAAATAGGTTCTTACACGCGCAATGGAAAAGACATGACGCTCAAGCAGAGTCGTCCAGGGAAGAGAATTGGAAGAAAGAACAGAGGAAAGGGAAAGCAGTAGAAGTTGAGCCATTGGTAAATGAACCAATAAAAGAAGAGGAGGCAAAGGAGTTTTTGAAGTTTTTGAAACACAGTGAATACAGTGTTGTAGAGCAACTGCACAAACAGCCAGCCCGCATTTCTGTATTAGCTTTACTCCTAAACTCAGAAGTACATCGGAATGCACTTTTAAAGGTGCTAAACGAAACATATGTGGCTGACGATATATTATGTAAACAAGCTGGATCGGTTGATCAACAATATTGGTGCTGACAATTTTATCTTCTTCAATGATAATGAAATACCATCCGGAGGAAGAGGTTCTACTAAAGCCCTGCATGTTACTATCCGATGCAAAGGGTACACACTCCTGGGGGCCTTGGTTGATAATGGATCTGCACTAAATGTATTGCCTTTGTCCACTCTTAGTCGATTACCAATAGACAGTTCGCACATGAGAGCATGCCAGAGCATAGTAAGGGCATTTGATGGAACAAAAAAGGAGGTTATGGGGAGAATTGAGGTACCATTAAGGATTGGCCCAGTCGCTTATGAGGTGGATTTCTTGGTAATGGATATTAAACCTTCCTACAACTGTCTATTGGGGAGACCGTGGATACACTCAGCAGAGGCAGTACCTTCATCATTACATCAGAAGGTGAAGTTGGTATCGGAGGATCGGTTGGTAACGATAGATGCAGAGGAGGATATTATCGCAATGATGACTAGCGATGCACCTTATGTGGACATCAACGATGAGGCACTAGAATGTTCTTTTCGGTCGTTAGAATTTGTGAACGCGATGTTTATTGCGGAGGGAAATAGAATTCCAGTACCGAAAATATCCAGGACCACTGAGATGGGATTGCGATTGATGGTAGGAAGAGGAGCCTTACCCGGGAAAGGATTGGGAAAATATCTTCAGGGGAGGATTGAGGCACCAATGCCGAAGGAAAAGTTTGATAGATTTGGTTTAGGGTACAAGCCAGACATGAAGCAGAAAAAGAAAGAAGTAGAGAAGAGACAAGAGAAAAGAATGGCGCGTTTGAATGGACATGAAGCTAAGTGTGAGCCTTTAACCTTTCCCCACATATCTACATCTTTTGTGTCGGGAGGATTTATTCATTCTGAATGTGGAGTGTCCGGTAGCGGCATGGGAAGAATGTTAGAAATGTTTATACCAACGCCATAGAAGCAACGGAAAGGAGGGCCTTGTTGGAGATCTGCCCTTATGAGCCTGGAAGCGAGCTAAACAATTGGACTGCTGAAGAAATCCCTGTAGTCTTTAGGGCTTATTCAGAGTAATGCTCAAAACATTCCTGTTGTTTGTTGGCCTAGAAACGATATGAAATCTTTTGTGAAATAGGCATTGGGCCTAAGTATCATTATTTTAATGAAATACGTGTCTACGTTCATCTCGATCAGTCACTTTTTTTTCCTTTTATATTTTCCATTTGATTGATTGTCTTACAAATAATTCTTTCATTTGTAATTCTTTTGCACAAACATATTCATAAATTTATATATTCTTGGTATATTCTTTGATATGCCCTCATAGGTCTTCAGATATCAATGACATGAGTGACGCTGCCTCAAACGCGGAGCCTATTTTTGAGCAAGAAGTGTGTTTAGAGGGATCCCACGACTTTGAAAATGACGAAGATTATGATGCATCTCCGGACTTGTTAAGAATGGTGGAACAAGAGGATAAGCATATCCTACCTCATAGGGAATCATTAGAAATAGTGAGCCTAGAGGATGGAAAGGAGGTGAAAATTGGAACTGAAATCACCGCAAAGACAAGGCAAGACCTCATTAATTTGCTCCGAGAGTTCAAAGATGTTTTCGCATGGTCGTACCAAGATATGCCTGGGCTAAGTACTAACATTGTGGTGCATCGTCTGCCCATAAAGGAGGATTGTAAACCCGTTCAACAGAAGCTCAGGAGAATGAGACCTGACATTGTGTTGAAAATAAGAGAAGAAGTCAAAAGACAATTCGACGCTGGATTCTTACAAGAAGTCAAGTATTCGGATTGGGTAGCCAACATCGTCCCTGTTCCCAAAAAAGATGGAAAGGTACGAATGTGTGTGGATTATAGGGATTTGAACAAGGCTAGTCCAAAGGACAACTTTCCACTGCCTCACATTGATACTTTGGTAGATAACACGGCGGGCTATTCATTGTTTTCTTTCATGGATGGTTTCTCTGGATACAATCAAATAAAGATGCATCCTAGGGACATGAGGAAAACCACTTTTATTACCTTATGGGGAACATTCTGTTACAAGGTAATGCCCTTCGGATTGAAGAACACGGGAGCAACATATCAAAGAGCTATGGTGACTTTGTTTCACGACATGATGCACAAGGAGATCGAAGTCTATGTTGACGATATGATCGCGAAGTCTAGAACGGAAGAAGAGCATGTTCAGGTCTTGAAAAGGTTATTTTTGAGATTAAAGAAATTTCAGCTCAAGCTTAACCCGGCCAAATGCACGTTTGGAGCCAGATCAGGGAAGTTATTAGGCTTCATAGTTAGCAAAAAGGGGATCGAGGTTGACCCAGACAAAGTAAAGGCAATACGAGATTTACCTCCCCCGCGCACTCAGAAGGAGGTTCGAGGCTTCCTAGGGAGGCTGAATTACATTGCTCGGTTCATCTCACAACTGACAGAGAAATGTGATCCAGTATTCCGGCTCTTAAAGAAACATAATCCGGGTGAATGGGATGAAGAGTGTCAGAGGGCTTTCGATAAGATAAAGCAGTACTTGGCTAATACTCCAGTCTTATCACCTCCAAGTCCAGATAGGCCATTGATATTGTATCTAACAGTGTTGTAGAATTCCATGGGATGTGTATTGGGCCAACATGATGAGACGGGAAAGAAAGAAAGAAAGGGCAATATACTATCTCAGTAAGAAATTTACCGATTGCGAAATGAGGTACTCATCAATTGAGAAGTTGTGTTGTGCTCTAATCTGGGCAACCCGACGACTGAGGCAGTATATGTTGTATCACACGACTTGGCTGATTTCAAATTTAGATCCTTTAAAGTATATGATGGAATCGACTGCTTTGAACGGGAGAATGGCTAGATGGCAGATCTTGCTCTCAGAATTTGATATAGTATATGTCAGTCAGAAGGCCATAAAGGGAAGTGCAATAGCCGATTTCCTAGCTAGTAGAGCCTTGGAGGACTATGAATCTTTGAATTTCGATTTTCTAAACGATGACTTAATGTATGTGGCGAATACTGAAGAAAATCCTCAAATGGATCACGTATGGAAGTTAAATTTCGATGGAGCTTCAAATACTACGGGTAATGGAGTTGGGGCAGTTTTGGTATCCCCAAGTGGAGATCATTATCCTGTTGCTAGCAAGTTGGACTTCGATTGTACAAATAACATGGCAGAATATGAAGCATGTATTATGGGCATTCGTGCAGCCATTGAACGGAACATTAAAGTACTGAGAGTATACGGGGATTCAGCGTTGGTGATATACCAACTCAAAGGGGAGTGGGAGACTAGAGATCCTAAGCTAATCGGTTATAGAAAACTAGTTCTTGAATTGGCTGAGGAGTTTGACGATATCACCTTCTATTACCTCCCACGGGAGGAAAACCAAATGGCTGATGCATTAGCTACTCTAGCTTCGATGATTCAGGTGAATAGACTTGAGGCAATGAGGCCTGTTCAGATGAGTATCTCTGAGACCCCGGCTAATTGCTGCAATATTGAGGAGGAGGGAAAAGATGATTGTCCTTGGTATCAGAGTATCCTACAATATGTGAAGAATCGGGATACCCTGATCAAGCGACAGAGAATGACAAAAGAACTCTGAGAAAGATAGCCATTGAATATGTCTTAGATGGAGAAGTGTTATATAAAAGAAGGAAGGATCAAGTACTGTTAAGATGTGTGGATGCTGTGGAAGCCAAGAAAATTTTGGAAGAAGTCCATGAGGGTATTTGTGGGACGCACGCCAGTGGTTTCACGATGGCCAGACAGATCATGAGATTTGGGTACTATTGGCCCACCATGGAAGGAGATTGTATTGATCATGCCAGGAAGTGCCACAAATGCCAAATTTACGGAGATAAAATACACACGCCTCCTTCACATCTTCACGTCATGACCTCTCCTTGGCCGTTCTCCATGTGGGGTATGGATGTTATTGGGCCAATATCACCAAAGGCTTCTAATGGGCATCGCTTCATCTTCGTAGTAATTGATTACTTTACCAAGTGGGTGGAGGCTGCTTCATATGCAAATGTCACGAAAGCAGTAGTCAGCAAATTCTTGAAGAAGGAAATCATTTGTCGATATGGAATGCCTGAGAGGATCATATCCGACAATGCGATGAACTTGAATAATAGCACAATAGCTGAAGTTTGTAGCAAATTTAAAATTAAGCATCATAACTCATCGCCTTATCGTCCCAAAATGAATGTTGCAGTGGAGGCGGCCAATAAAAACATTAAAAGGATTGTGGGGAAAATGACTGAAACCTACAAGGATTGGCATGAGAAATTATCATTTGCTCTCCTTGCCTATCGACCATCTGTTAGAACTTCTACTGGGGCAACGCCTTTTTCTCTGGTTTATGGAATGGAGGCAGTATTACCCATTGAAGTTGAAATCCCTTCTCTACGGGTGTTATCTGAGTTACAGTTGGATAAAGCCGATTGGATCCAATCTCGGTACGATCAGTTGAACCTAATAGAGGAAAAGAGGCTAAGAGCTATTCACCATGGGCAAATGTACCAGAAACGAATGATGCGAGCCTATAATAAAAAGGTTCGCCCCCGAGAATTTCGTGAAGGGGACTTGGTACTAAAAAAGATTCTTCCTATGCAAAAAGATTTTAGAGGAAAATGGATGCCAAATTGGGAAGGCCCTTATGTTGTAAAGAAGGCCTTTTTTGGTGGAGCTTTGATCCTATGCGAGATGGATGGCAAAAGTTTACCAAATCCTGTAAACGCAGACTCCGTCAAGAAATACTTCACTTGAAAGAAAGGGGAACCAAAGTGAAAACCCGTGAAGGGCGCTTTGCTTCCTAAAATAAAAAAATAAAAAAAAAACTTTGGAGAGGCTAAGGTGAAAACCCGTAAAGGGCACTTTGAGACCAAAGAGGGCTTGAGTCGAAAACCCGGAAAAGGCGACTCAAGTACTGGGCAGGATTAAAACATCAGGATTTGAGCGGATCAAATTTTGATCGGGGGCATATGATTATCTTGCTTTACTTGAACCAATAAGAAAGGATATGCAACGTCTTGGAACATGGACAGAGTATTGCAGATCTCCTGAACACATGTCAAACTCAGAAGGGTCTTTGGAAAGTTTGTACAGAGAAACTCAAGCTGCGATAACTGGGGCACCTAGTTCTTATGTGTATTCTTGAAAATACATTCTTTTATTTTCTTTCTTTCTTCCTTTCTTTTTGTGAAAACGCACATTCTCAATCCACTTCTTTGTTAACCTTCTTTCGCCATCTTTGATGTTTTATTCGAGTTATGATCAGAACTAGCTTTATTCTTATCCATTGTTATGATCTTTTTGCAAATATGTTGCATAGGAATAATAATTAACAAACTAATAAAACTTTCAGGAAAGAAGTTTTGCACATTACTCTGAAAAATTTCTAAATAATATAGGGACCTGAAACATGACTATTGTTTAGAAAATACCAAGTTTAAAGGGTGAAATATCTAAGAAGGAAGAGTCTAAGTTAAAGACTATCCTTTCAGATTTTGTTGTCTAAACATTGATTGAACAAAATGACAAGCTGTCGTGTTACAAAGCTTAAATGAACAAGCAAGCAATGATCATCAGGCAATAGGAAGAGGTTACCTCGGAGAAGAGAGCCTTCACTTGCGCATAAGACTTTGGTACGACACCTTGAGAATGGTGTAGGAAACCAGAACGGTTCAGATCCTATATCCCCGAATTGTGATAAAAGAGGACAGAGGAAAAGCCACATATTTCTACCCTTAGATTACTGTGAGAGAATGATGGTACAAATTTTGGCGTCCCAGTGGATATAACTTTGAGGTTTACAATGGGGACAGTCTGGCTAAATGTTTCTTCAGAAAAAAAAATCAGTCAAGCGAGAAGGCGTTGCAGCACGTCAGTCACAAAGCCTTAGTAAACTTCGAGTAATGACAACCTAAGCGAGATCATTCTCGGAAAAATAAAATTCTGCATTCATGCAAACACCATTCACATATGTCTAGTTAGGAGCATTTGTTTCATTTTGATCATGTCATCCTAATCATTAGGCATAATTAGGTTTATTATACAGGTCTTATCTCCCTGAGATTACAGTGGAACAGACCAAAGAATTTCAGATCCTATCTCCCTGAGATTACAGTGGAACAGACCAAAGAATTTCAGATCCTATCTCCCTGAGATTACAGTGGAGCGGATTAAAATAAAGGATCTTATCTCTCTGAAGTTACAGCAGAGTAGATCGCATCAGGTCTTATCACCCTGAGGTTACAGGGGAGTAGACCGAAGAATTTCAGATCTTATCTCCCTGAGGTTACAATGGAGCAGATTGAAGCCAGAGATCTTATCTCTCTGAGATTACAGCGGAGTAGATTGAAGCTAGTAATCCTATCTCTCTGAAGTTACAGTGGAGCGGATTAAAATAAAGGATCTTATCTCTCTGAAGTTACAGTAGAGTAGATCACATCAGATTGAAGCCAGAGATCTTATCTCCCTGAGATTACAGTGGAACAGACCAAATAATTTCAGATCCTATCTCCCTGAGATTACAGTGGAGCGGATTAAAATAAAGGATCTTATCTCTCTGAAGTTACAGCAGAGTAGATCACATCAGGTCTTATCACCCTGAGGTTACAGGGGAGTAGACCGAAGAATTTCAGATCTTATCTCCCTGAGGTTACAGTGGAGCAGATTGAAGCCAGAGATCTTATCTCTCTGAGATTACAGCGGAGTAGATTGAAGCTAGTAATCCTATCTCTCTGAAGTTACAGTGGAGCGGATTAAAATAAAGGATCTTATCTCTCTGAAGTTACAGTAGAGTAGATCACATCAGATTGAAGCCAGAGATCTTATCTCCCTGAGATTACAGTGGAACAGACCGAAAAATTTCAGATCTTATCTCCCTGAGATTACAATGGAGCAGATTGAAGATAGTAATCTTATCTCCCTGAGATTACAGCGGAGTAGATTGAAGATAGTAATCCTATCTGCCTGAGATTACAGTGGAGTGGATTAAAATAAAGGATCTTATCTTTTTGAAGTTACAGTAGAGGAGATCGTGTCAGGTCTTATCCCCCTGATGTTGCAGTGGAACAGACTGAAAACATAAATTTCGTTCCCTTGCGAAGAAGATTAAAGCTACAAATCAGATCTTCCTGAAGTACAGTAGAGTGGATCGAAGCAACAAGGCACAGTGGACGGAATGAGGCTACCTGAAGAAGAGAAGTGTCAAAAGAAGTCGAGGCCCTGCAAGGCTGGGCAAAATTGGTCTTTCTATGTCTTTGCTCTGTTCTCGTTACACGACAACGAGCAAAGAGGGGCAGCTGTATAGCCCAATATTTGCCCAACCCATCACAAAATTAAACCAAACCCAATACAACCCAAAAACCTCACTAACCTACCCAATAACACACTAGCCCAATCAGCCCAATAACCAACCCAAACCCAACAAACCAAATACAACAGGCCCAAAATCACAAACCCAATAAAAAAATTCAGCCCAAATCAGAAAATAAAGAAAAGAGAGAAAGGTAACCCTAACCCTAGGTGCGGCGCACCTAAGGTCCTCTTTTACAGCTGCCGCCTCTGTCACCACCAACTTTGCCACCACTTGCCTCCACCACTCTATGCCTGCAAAAGAAGACAAAAAGGACAGCAAAGAAAAACACCAAAAATGAAATTCTTTTTTTTTCTTTGGATTTTGGGCTATATAAAAGCCCTATGGTCATTGTAAACGGGGGAGGATTTTGATGTTTTTTTTTGGAGATTTCAAAGGGAAGAATCGGTTGTATTTTGGGAGGACCCTTTTTTTTTCCTCTTCTCTCTTTCAATTTCTTAACCAAAAGCAAACAATTGATATCCGAAATACTACAATCTTAACATCAAAAGGCAGAGATTCGAACACCCAAAAATCAGTAAATCAACAAGTCAAAAATCAGAACCGGAAACCTAAGGTGGTTGTGAATCTATTCTTGTTTTGTCTTTTGTTCTATTTTCCCATATATATATACTAAAAAAATATAAAAATAACAATATAATATAAACATAAAAAATAAAAAAAATATTTTTTTTACATGCGGTGGCCGGCGCCGGCGCCGGCGAGCCTCCGGTGGCCGTCCGGTGACCGGCCCCCTGGCCGGATTTTCCTTCCCCTCTCCCTTCTCTCTCCCTTCTCTCTTCCCTCTCTCTTCTTTTTTTTTCTTTCCCTCTCCCCAAATGATTTTTTTGGTTAGTTTAGGCCTTATATAGCCCTCCAAAACGACGTCGTTTTTTCATTTGAATGGGATATTTATGCGCGCAGTCCTTCCGCTTTTTCAGGGTTTTGCAATTAAGTCATTTTTCTTTTTTCCAATTTGGCCCCATAATTTCTCGCGCTTTTTGATTTAGTCCCCGCTAATGTGCTGCGTTTTAATGGAATGGAATAATTGTTGTTTCGGTCCCCCTATGTTTTGTGCGCGCTCAAATAAGCCCATTTCTCTTCATTTCCTTTCACATTTGCCCCACAACTTTGTTTTTAATTCAATTTTAGTCCTTTTTTTCGTTTATTTTTATATCTTTATTAAATATCCTTGTTATTTTTATATTATTAGTATTATTAGTATTAGTATTATTATTATGTATTAGTATATATTTTATTATGTACGTGTATACATATATATATTTTCATATTTAATATTTTTATTTCATTTTTATTCTAATATTTTATTAATCTTATGTTTGTTTCTTTTATATTCCAATGTTATCATTATTATTATTATTATTATTTTTATTAGTTTATGCTTTGTTATATATTTATATATTTATAATACGTATATATACTTGACATATTTGTATATACCTCGGTAATATTATTACTAGTTTTTAATATACGCATATATTACCTAAATATTTTAGTATTATGTATATTCTTCATGTATTATATATGTGTCCTTAATACTATACTTTATTTGTGTCATGTTTTTTTATGTCGTATTATTATATTTTAATATTATATTATATAATTATATATACATATATCTTTTATATATATGATCATTGTATATATTTAATATTATTAGTTATATTTACACTATTATATATATTTTTCTAATATTATATTGTATATACTGTTGTTTATATATATATGTGTATGTATTTATGTAGTGTAGAAATAGTTTTATTATCATTCTTATCATTTCTAAGGTATGCATATACTATATATGTTCTATGTATGTTATATGGATTCTTAATATCGCTAAATATATATGTCATCATCTTATATATTATTTATATTAAATATTTTAATATTCATAATTTCAATTGTTGATACATTTTTATAATATATTTACGTACATACTTTTCATTTATTATAAATATACTTTTTATATTTTTATATCTCATATTTTTATGTATACATAGGTATAAGCATAAATACATACATCTTAATTCATATATATGTATATATACGTACTTATACATACTTAAATATATTTTTCATATTTCATAATTCTTATATACTTACATATATTTATGCATATTTTACATCATATACATACTTATATATATTCTTTATATTCTTAAAATGCTTTTTGTATACTTCACATATTTTATAATTCACATACATATATTTTATATTATCACAATTGTAAATATATATAACACATATTTACATTTTTATTTTTATAATACTTACCGATTTTTTATATATGTATATATTTATCTATGTTTTCATATTCTATAATTTATATGCGTTTCTTATTTATGGCTAAAAATTATACATGTATTACATTTTTACATATTGTATTTATCGTCATCATTGTTATTTGGTGTTTGTTTATTTATCATGTACACTTGTGCTTTTCTAAATGTTAGTTCTATTTATTTATTTGTATGCTTTGTTTATGTAATCGCCTCGTCATTTCATTTTGCCTATTGTATTGTTGTTACTCACTTTACTTTGCTTACCTTGTCGTATTCGTTATTGTTTTGTCAAGCATTAACACCAAGCATCAAAAGGAAATTTTCTAATAAGGCAATATTTCGCATTTGGAAAATCGAGAAAACGTGCCCTAACGTGCTGGGTTCGATTTCTCGTTCGACTAAATAGCCAAATATCCTCTTAAAGCTTCAAAGTGTGGTTTCATTAAACTTAAGGTGATCTTGGTTTCGATGGTTAGAGTATCGTGTCCTAACGTGTGGTATTCCTCGGATAAGAGAATCTATTTTCAATTCTTTAGAGTTTTTTAAGGATCGTTTTTAATTTATTTAATTTTCGACACTAGAACTATTATCATAGTCCAATTTGGGGTATCGAGGGTCAATCTTCTCGTGCGTAACCGACTCCCGAACTCATTTTTCTGAATTTCGTAGACCAAAATCGTTGTTTAAATAAAATTAATATTTATTAAAAACACCATTTTGAGGTGACCCGATCACACCTCGTCCAAAAAGGATTGGTGGCGACTCCCGTTTTCATTCTTTTTTTTAAA